>NC_051861.1:85764522-85972247 GCF_015732765.1 Culex quinquefasciatus | reverse complement strand
GATTATTCCATCCCTGATTCCTACTCACTTAGATGCATTCGAATAGTCTTTTAACCCTTTCAGGCCTGAATTTTCAAAAAAATATTTTTTTAGGTAATGATGGGAAAATGATCCTGGGGACCATACGAAAATTAAAGGCTACTTTAGAAAATTTTGATTTTTGGGTCATATATACCCATCAGGCCGGAAAGGGTTAAAGCCCTTTAAAATGTGCTTTATACATCGATGATTGGTTTGACTTTTCATCATAGCTTTTGCAAATTACTGTTAATTTTTTTTTTTACTTAATATCTGGTTGCAACAGCCTCCAGCACCCATACTCCCATGGGTCAAAAGATAGGTTTTTGGCCAATCGCAGTTTTTCTCATAGATTTACGATTTTTCTATAACAATCTTTTTACATCGTTAACTATTGCCCTGTAGCCCAAGAAGACGGCACTATTTGGGCTCAATTTTTACATATTCGAATTCCTCGGGAAATTCCACGTAAGCTTGAAGTATTTGAGTTGTCAATTTGATTTTGGAAAATAATTAAACAAAACATTTTTGAAAAAAAAGTTTGTTTTGGTTTACCCTGTGATCAATACGTCAAATGCTGTATCAAGTAGGCGAATAGCTGTTTTATCCCGAATCCGACAAAATGTTAAAAATTATTTTATTTCATTCTAAATGGCATTTTTTCAATCAAATCAAGAGTTTTTTTAGTTTAAATCTTTTGTGAAATTTCCCGAGGAATCAGAATATATCAAAATTTTGCCCAAAAAGTGCCGTCTTCTTGGGCTACACACAGAAAAAAAAATCGTGGTAATATTACATCTGAGAAGGGGTACATCTTTTATGTCAGAAAAAAGGTGTAATTTTACCTCTGGAAATGTGTAATTTTACCACTTTTCTGGTGTAATGTCATTTTTTCAGTCTAAAATGAGGTAAAATTACATCATAAAAGAGGTAATATTCAACCTTCCAAAATTACAGCTTCCAAATTTACATTATTTTTTTCTGTGCAGGGCAAAAGTTAACGATGTAAAAAGTTTGTTGTAGAAAAATCGTAAATCTATGAGAAAAACTGAGATTTGGCAGTCAATGTTACCCCCCCCCCCCCCGCTGAGGGGTTTTAAAAAATAATAAATAGCTGAAATAAAAGTGAAATGTTGAAATTTTAGGGCCGAATGGGTAGCACAAATTTCCTGTTTGTTTTGCTTTTATCCGCTATATATAAGAAACCAGATGGCCAATTTTCAATGTTTCTCAGACAATTTTTTATGAAATTTTCTGAACTTTTTGGAACAACAAAATCGGAAATGGTCACTCATGCGCACTATTAAAAAAATCGAACTAAACTTATCAAAATTTCTGTAAAATACTTTTCGATTTCAAATTCAATTTTACAAAACTGTAATTGTAGTCAAATTATTATGTTAAAAATGTTATTTTCCACTCACCATCTTCCCGGAACGATCCCTGTCCCTCGATGACCTTTCCGCACCAGCCGGACGCGCACGGAACCGCCGTCACACCGTGTTCATTCTCCACCTGGGTCGCATTGTACGTAAACGGATCCTTGCAGCTTCCGAGCTCCCCCCGGGATCTGCACTGGTAGCATCGCTTCAGGAGGGCTAAAAAGTAAAATTAGTTTAGTTAAATTTACGTAGAATTCCGATGAGGTGTAAAAAACTGCCGCGCCAACTAAGCATTCATGGTGATGAGTCAATAATCCACCTTTAGTCACAGCAGGCTCAGAACAAACCTCTTTTTTTCAAACGACCTTGCGCAATGTAGGTTTTTAAGGTTTGGCTCTCCTTCGATCGGCAGCGCCACCGCCAGCCACGATCACGACCAAACGGTGTGATATTTAGAGTGACTTGCGCGAGTGACTGTGCTGGCGCGAGCGACGAACCCGCTTATTTCAAGGATTTTTGTTTGTTTCGCTAAGCAGCCAAGTCGCCTCGCTGTGTGTGTCTGTTTCGGGCTAGAATTTACTTTCGATTCGATTTCCTGCATCGATCAGTAAAATATGCACTTTTTTGTGTTGTTTTTGCCACCATCCAACCCATATTGCCGTCCCGTTCTCACCCCTTCGCCGAGCCACTTACCATTGGTTTGGGCGATTTGATTAGAAAGTAGTATTACTCCCAGCGAAAGCAGCGCCAACTCGATCGGTTTCCACATTCTTAGCCAGACAATTTTGAAGCTTATCGGACCACTAAACTACGTACGCACGCGCAAATTGGCGAACGAAATTCTAGTGCGGAAGAAAAGAAAAACCTTCGGCCGAAGACTTGGTCGATCGATGGCTCAAGTGACGAACCTCCGCGTTCGTGGTATTTCTTCGTCTGTCTGTCTGCGACGACGACGGGTTAGCTGGTCTGTCTGTCAGTAGAAGATCTTTGAGACTGTGTGCGTGGTAGGAAACTGCACTTGAGTCAAAAGTCAAAACATAGCTGGAAAGGGGATCTTGTCAAGGTAGGGTGAAGCGACCTCTGTCTGTCCAGATGATTAAATTCGAAAATTTTAGAACTATTTTTTTTCTCGTAAAATCACGATACTTGTTCTGGCAAGCAAATTTTGACATTTCCCAAAAAGTATTCACGTGATTTGTGGATGGTCCCATATCCGGATGTTAGATAAATGGAGCCTAACATTTCAAAAGGGCACATAACTTTTGTAAACAATAGTGTATCCCTTTCACTCAAATGACAGTTTACATAAAGTGTGAAAGGGACACACTCTTGGTTAAAAAAGTTATGTACCCTAATGAAATGGCAAGCACGAAATGACCGGAAATCGTTTGATATCTATCGTTTGATAGGTAATCGAAAAACGAGTCTAAAATATTGAATTGATTTTGAATATCTCAAGTCATGATCACTTAACTGATATTTATGTCCCGTTTTTGAAGCCGGATCCTACGTATCAGAACGAAATCTTTGTCCTGATCCATCTTCCGGTAATTGAAATACCTTCCAAACGAGTCCAAAAAATCGAAGAGCTTGCAACCCTATCTCAAGTTATGACCACTTAAGTGATAATTATGTGCTTTTTCGAAGCCAAATCTCACTTATCTGAACGAAATATATGCCCGGATCCATCATCGATCTATCGTTGGATATGTTATTGTAAACCATCCAAATGAGTCTTAAGACTCTGAAAAGCATCACTCCCGATCGGCCATTTGGCGGCCATGTTTGTTTTAGAAAAACATTCAAATCATGATTCAGAATGTTTCAATCAAAAAATGGGTTTCTTTGTGTTGTTTGTAGAAGCATTTTACAAATAGTAATATTTTTTTATTTCTTTTCACTATTTCTGGAACCTGAGTTGCATTGTTAATTTGATTTGGTTAACCGTGGTGGATTTTCTTGAAATAATTCGAACTGTCAAAAATCCACCAAAGCATCTACCCAGTCAAATCAATCCGAATTCTGAAACGGAATCGTATACAAATTCCGTTTTAAACGCAACAACCGGTTCGAACACGGAGTTACTCCGAGTTACTCCCAGAGTTTCTCACTGAAATGCCCTTGGAAAAACGCGTTTAGTTGATTTTTTTTTAATATTTGTGTTTTAAAAGCGTATTTCGGCTCAGTTTGGCATGCTTATCAACCCTACAAAAAAAACCCGGTATAATTTGCCCGTAAAATGGTCAATTTCTGTTTTCTGAAAATCGCCGTATAAAATCCCGGTTTCGTGCTAAATAACTATTTTGACAGCTGGAAAACAACCATACCTTGGTGGTAGATGAACCGTAAAGATCAAAGATCTTTCAACTCTGACATGTCAATACTTTTTGATGCTAGATTTTAATTGAATTTAGTTGGTTTCATACCTAAAATCTAAAACCAATTAAATTTAATAAAATTATGAGTTTACCAAATCTGTGAAACGTTTCGCCGAAATATTTCATAGTCGTCCGAAGCACCGGGAAGGCAGAGCTGAAATGTATGCTTCTGATTTCCTCAAATTCTAGCAATTTTTTTATACAAAATATTGATTCTTTTTATGTTACAGCTTATTTGAGACCTAAAGAATGCCACTCACTAAAATTGCAGGCCAAATGTGTGCGATTCATAAGCAAAATCAAGTGTCCGAAATTCGAATCAAAAGTGCCCGGATTTCGAATTAGATTTTATCAGTGTCCGGGGGTTCGAAGTACTACAAGTCAATTTAATTTTGATAATCTGATGAAAAATTGTTAGAAAAGACATATTTTGCATGCACTCTCTTAAAACTGACTGTTTATACTGCATCCTGATGATATTTCTACATTTCCAACTTATTACATGTTTTTCTGCCAGTTATCACAAAAATGATATGCTCCTAAGTGTCTGAATTTCGAATCATTACGTTAGTATTACTACAGTGTTTACAAATTTTGCGTAGAAATTACCTAAAAAATGTGTTAATTTACATCTTTTTATTATAATCTCAGAAATTTCACATAAATTGGTAAAATTACATACAAAAAGCGAACAACGATATTTGGATGCTCTTACAGAGCAACTGTCATCATCGCCATTGCGACGCGACCGTCAGTGAACGTACACGAAGTTAGACACGAACGAAACCGAGCTCAACACTCAAGCAGCCGCCTGATTCGTTTCATGCTTTGCCTCTTTCTTTTCCTTAACGTGCTGCAATGGTGACAGCAATAATTTTAATGCAGTCATGAGGAAAGTGATCGAAATATCGATAGATAGTTGTAGTTCATTTTCCGAGTTATTTTACAGTCAGATTTTTGTGAGAACAGAGAGTTGCCAACACAATTTGAATTGGAGGTGATATTTTTCGGAAATAATAATTGAAAGCGCAGAGGGTTTAAATTTTCGTAATTATTTTATTTTTGTATATATAATATATTTTTAAATTTTTCATATACTTAAAGACATACTTTTGTTTTTTCCTTACTTTTTGAATTACATTTTGCGTTCACCATATCAGTAAAATACATGAAGTAACTTGTTTTTCTTTTTGCCTTATCCACTTTCGTTTAATGTATTCGTTTTTTGATTTCTTTTGTTTTTTTTTTTTCATTTGGCTTTTCGCTGTATGTGTTGGAAAACACTGCTTGGTGCGTTCAACAAAATTAGACGATTTTTGTTTATAGTTTAGTTTCTGGAAAACTTTGTTCCTTTCGTTTTGGCACGAATTGCACACAACTCATACGAGGGCAAGAGAGGTGTTTTAAATCTTTGGAAGAAATGTGATAAAATAATAAAACTCTTCATAAAGTTAATACAACTGTTCAACGGGATGGTACCAACTAAGAAAAGTGTGTTTTGTTTTTAATTGTAAACCTAACAAACTAAATTTTAAACCTAGTGGTTTTCCGAATTATTTTTGGCTTTGGTTCTACCTCTGTCTGGGTTCGTGTTGGGTCTCTTTCCGGGGCCTGGGAGGGCGGTTCTGTACAGGTTGTCCCCAGCGGAAAGAGCACGAACGGGTTTTCTTTGGATTTCTAGCTTTAAGGGGGTGTCCAAAAATTAGGAAACGCGATTTATACAGAAAATTAAATTGAAAGTAATCTCTAAACTAAAATGTACAACTAACACTAGGAGACGAAACAAACTAAGTGTTACGAGCAAATAAAACATGCCTGTAGAGAAGTGATTAAACGAATAAAAGATATTTTGAGAAGCTTCATCAAAGTTAGCCGCTGACATTCGAGAGGGTAAAATCAATGTTCTCTCGTCAAATAAGACAAAGCAGGCCGCGTGTGAACGAAAAAAAACCAAAACGCTTTGGTAAGCGTTGCTGCGTCGGGGTTCGCGTCCTCGCTGCAACGCTTGTCGGAGTTGGGCTGTTTTTTTTCTCTCGTTAAGTTTGTTTTGTTGTTCAATATTATTGTCTGGTAACAAGATTTTGTCGTTGTTGTGTTGTTTGTTGCGAGTTTGTTAGACCAATTTCGTCTAGTTTACATGGATTTGCTTTAAACTGTAATTTGCCTAAAGTTGTTCCGTAGTTAATTTTTGCCTCCCCGTCAATCAGCTTTCTTCGCGTAACCTTCATTTTTTTCTTTTCGTTTTACTGGAATGGTTATCTGTGTTATGTTTTGTTTGTTGTTTGCAATTTGAGTTAGTTTAATGTTTAAAGTTATGATTATTCGTAGAAATATTTAACAGTACTTTAGCATTTAAATATAGTTTTTTTTCTTGCGTTTCTTTTTCCTTCCTTGTTACGCTTCCTAAGTCATAATTCAATAACTAAATAGTATGCTCAATAATAATATTCAGTAGGTAATAATCAAAATAGTAATTCAAGTTAATGTTAATTCAAAAGACACTTGAGTTTTACGCCGCGTGCGAGCCTCTCTCGCCGAGAGTCGGACACGCTCCGCGGGTCAATACGTTTTACTAAATCAACAGTTTTTTTCACTTCTTCGTTGTTGCTCACTTTCTCTCTTGTTTTCCGTTGCTTCGCTGTACTTTTGTGTAAAAAATATTACAATATAACTCGATGTACTATTTTCATTCGCTGTTCGGCGCCTCTGTGTGCCGATTTGTGTTCTGTGTTACAAATTTTTACAGAGCTTAAGATTACACTTACACCGGTAGGTAATTTTACACTATTTGTTTTACTGCTGGTTTTGCCCATGAGAGTATGTACAGGAAGGTTAATCGCTGCTAGCGGGGTAGTAGAAATATAATGTTTTTTTTTGGCATTTTTTGCTTTGGGGAGCGCGTGAAAAACTGTTCGGAGTCAGTTCGCGTTTAAACCTGGGTGAAACCTTTTTAGCGTGTGCGCGCGCACACGGACAAATGCACGGAAAGTTTGACGCTTTCCCGTTTTGAGTGTATAGTGTTTGTTTGACAGCTGTGGTGAAGGGATGAAGAAAGTGCGCGAGCTTTTCACGTGTGATTGACAAATTAAGTGATTTTTGTGGACTTTTAATAACGAATTTTCAAATCATATCCGAAATTATGAAGAAAAGTGACAGCTTTTCGTGTATTTGTCAGTGAAGTAGCTAATTTGCGACGGGTAAGTTCCGAACAGTTTCCCAACGCGCAGTTCGGCCAACTAGTGTGTTTTAGGTTATGTTTACGATTCGAGAAAGGATAATTCAACAGGCTCAATTTTATTTTGTTTAGTCGCTTTAGCTAGAATACGGTGTGAATTGTTTGTGTACGTGTTAAGGGGGAAGATATACATTAGTTTTGCTTTTGGAAGAAAAGTGAGGGGAAGATTTTTTTACGGTAGCAGTATAGAAAATTTTGAATTGTTATGTAATACATTTGTTTTAAAGGTTATATTTTACTTGTATTGTCTTGTTAACACCGTGTGGTCCAAAAATGCGTATATATTTTTCCTTCCCTTTCGTTCTCCTTGCTTGCTAGTTCACCTAATTTAGAGTTCAATAAATTTAGAAACAAAAGAAAGTAATGAAAAACAAAAATTGCTAGACCCAGCCTTTTATTCAACGCGTTTTAGTTGTTTGATTTTCTTCGAAATTCACTACGTCTGCGCGACGTATTTCTCAAAATATGGCAACTGAATTCACGTGTTCTTTGCTAAGAGCAAGAGAGAGTATTCTACAGGTTGCGGGTGTGCGCACACAGGGCGCCCAGCCACGCGTATCTTAACCACTAAATCACTTAAACGTTATAGGAGTTGGGGGGGTTGGTGGCGAAATAAGTAATCCAAGAAATGTAACAGATTAAGTTCTAGACACTACACAAATAAACCTTAGCGCAAAAGGGAATGAGATTCGAGTTTCTTGCTTAAGATGTTTTCTCTGCTTTCGAGTGATTTTGTTGTTGTTGTTTTGAGAATCGATTAAATGCACAGCTTCTGCTTTTCACGTGTGTATCAAACTTTCCAGCCGACTTCGGGACTCCAGGTCCTGCCGGCAATACTTGATTTGCAAAAACAATAGTTAATAACTGGGATCAGTTCACTGATTCGTTCGTTGACGTTTCAAAAGTTGTTCAGAATTTTTAAGTACGATCTTTCATCATCGCGCGCGAAAAGAGCTTGAGTTACACACTAACCAATAATCAACGCTAACTAACGGGTTGAGCTATGTACAAACCGGATTCCGGGACCTTCAGTGCACTCCACCGTAGCCGAGGAAGCTCGAGTTGAGATAGCTATCGACGAGCAGCCGGCGGTCAAAGTACGGTGGATGTGGCCCAAACGGTCCCGGTAGTGGTGGTGCCGGATGCCCGGCAGGTCCCATCACTGGAGGTGGAGGTGGCGGCGGAGGAGGCGGGGGTGGAGGTCCCGGATAACCCGGCAGGGCAGAGTCTCCCCTGGTTCCGACCCGTCGACCTCGTCGACCGGCGGGTCGGCCCGGCGGATGTCCAAACATGGGCGGGTTCTGGTGGTAGAGACTTCCGGCTGCGGTAGCGGCAGGGGACGGAACTTCCCGTCCCCCGTCCTCATCTTATTTGCCATCCCTGTACGGCTTGCAGTACGAGTAGCGGTGGTTCATGTGCTGGCTGTACGAGCCCGAGTGGGAGAACCGCTTCAGGCACTTGCAGCACTGGAAGGGCTTCTCGCCGCTGTGCAGGCGCTTGTGCTCCGTCAGGTGGTGCTTGTGCTTGAACGCTTTCGGACACTCGAGGCATTTGTAGGGACGTTGGCCTGTAAAGTAGAGGAAAGTAATGTTGTTTTATTTTTTATTTTCATGTGAATCAAGAGTGTCATAAGTACTTCTGGAACGCGTCCCAAAACGAATAAGTAGCTCAATTTGCCTAAATTCTAGTTTAGTTTGTGCATTTTTGGCTAACCGTGTAGCTTTCGTTGGTCCTAGCTGTCAAAACGCGAAGTGTTGTCAAATTTGGAACTGTTTGTTTATCTATTGTTCATGAACTTTTTAGTAGTTTAGTGTAGTGTTCTGGACGATACATGACAATTTATTACAGGTTGAAGCCGTTATAGCGCATAGATGTGATCTGTCATTTTAAAGTGTTGTTATGTTCGCAAATTTGCGGAAAGCAAATTCCAGAGTAGAAGGTGAACTCAAATTTAACAACAGAAGACGAAAGAAAGCTCGCCATTCCGTTGCACAACAAGGCTACTACAAATTCACCGCTAATCTCACGTGTTTCGGTGTTGTGAATCACACACAAACCGGCGTAATTCGTAGTAAACCAAATCGTCAAAACAACACACCGAGAATCGCAAGCTGTCAAGCAACAGGTCGTTATTGGCTTAGATTATGACGCAGAATGCCGCCTCGCAGGTCTTATCAACTGGACCCGGAGGTCGTGCCCCAGTTTCTAGCCGCGCGTACGCTCATTAATGGGCTGAAGGCTTACCTGAATGTTCGTACTTGTGCCGCTGAAGCGAGCTGTGCTTGCTGAACGCCTTATCGCACTGGTCGCACACGTACTGGCCCTCGGCGTCCGGCAGTTCTTTGCCGAGTCCGATTCCGACGGCGCTGGGGTTGACGGCAACGTTGGCCGTCGAGTAGAGCACCCGCTTCGGTACGGTCAGCATCGACTGCATCTGCAGCTGGAGCTTCTGCTCGTCGTACGCGGCGGCGCTGGCCGGCCACGCGAGCTTCTCCGAGCCCGGGCTGAGGCTGTCGGCGCGAATTGGGGCTGAGCGGGCCATTTCCGGCGAGAACTGCTGCAACAGGCGGTCCATGCCGACGAACGAAACGGGAGCGGTTGGGGCCGTCGGGTAGCCGGTGGGCATTGGAGGTGCCCGGAGCTGCTGCTCGTTCGGGGATGGAGTCTGACGGATGAGGGCCGGTGGGTACGGGTAGAAGCCCTTGTACGGCGTCGAGCTGCGGGACTGAGACTTGAGGCTGAGGTTCATCGCTTCGTCCAGCAAAGCGGCGGCGGCCGTGGCAGAGGCCGACTCGGACTGACTCTGGGGAGCCGTCCCGTAGTGTGGGGAAGACGACGGAGACGAGTCGGATTTGCGAATTGACAGGTCCAGCGGTTGTTCCGCTTCGGATGATTGACTAGGGGCGCAACGGGTGCTGGGGATGGTGGTGGAACTCCCGAGCTGCCCATTCCGCCCATTTTGCGTTCCCGCGAGCGGTTGTTCTGGAACCAGACCTGCACGACGCGGGCCTCCATGCCGACTCGCTTCGCGATCAGCTGGAACTCTTCCCGGTTGGGTTTGTTGTTCAGGGAGTAATACTTTTTCAGCTCGTTCTGCTGCTCCTCGGAGATGGCCGTCCGTACGCGAACCTTGCCGCTGCGTTCCGACGGGGTGGACTTTTGGCCGTCGAAATCGCAGTCGTCCTCGCTGCCGCTCTGGCTCATGGGAAGGTAGTTGGCGGCGGCAGCCTGGTGGTGGTGGTACATTAGCGATTGACAGAGGACCTGCTCGTGCTGAACCAGCTCGGTTTGGTGGTTGAACGTAGCTCGACACTGTTGACATTGGAGAAGTGGGGCTTCCTCTTTCGGCTGCTCCGACTCCTTCATGTCTTCGTCTTCTCTGCGTTCACGTTTGATCTCGACGGGACGCTGTTCAGCGACGGGGCTCGGACTTCGCCGATCATTGTCGATGTTCAGCTCCGGGGAGGTCGACTCCGGGCGTTCCGTTTTGATGTCTTCCACGAGTGGGCTACCTCCGGCGGAGATTCGGTGGGCAACGTCCAGGATCTTTTGCGTCATGTCGTCCAGGATGTTGCGGTACTCGTTGGGGGTCTTGTCGCCTGCAACTGGAGAGTTCTGCGCAGATCGGTGATCCTCGCGTCGAGCCTCCTCTTCATCCTCGTCCTCATCGTCGTCAACCTTAATGTCCTTCCGGTCATCTTCGTCGTCGTCCTCCTCGGGATCATCGACGTCCATGACCAGCTTGGGTTCCTCTTCTTCCTCCTCCTCGTCATCGTTTTCCACGATCTCCTCGATCATGTCTTCGGCGTCGGAATGGGGAGACTTCCGATCTCCGCTGGCCTGCAGCTGCTGCTGGGTTTTGAGTAGTAGCGACTCCATAGATTCTGCACCCGGAGGAGCGGCGGCGGCTCCCGCTGCCGACAGCTCCAGCAGGCGCTGTATGCTGTACGGGTTGAAGGCCGGGTTTCCGGGGTTAAGTGCGGCCATCGAGTAGAATGGGTTCTGGAACGACGCTAGGAAGGCGGCGTTCATGGCTTCGTAATTGTGCGGGTACTTGGGTAACATCGGCAGGAACGCGTTCGGACTGTGCTGACCACTCGCTAGCTGTCCGTTGGACAGACCTGCTGCCGCGGGACTTCCTCCCGGCAAGTACCCGGATCCCGACCGGCGACTCGACGACTTCTCACCGGACTTTGGACTGTGGTTGTTGTTGGAGACCGCGCTGCTGTTGTTGTTGTTGTTGTTCGTCGGCACCTTCAAGCCCAGGCTGATGCACTTCTTCGAGGTCATGTGACTGGAGTAGGAGCCCGAGTGGGAGAACCGCTTGCCGCAGTTGGTGCAGGCGAACGGCTTCTCGCCCGAGTGGATGCGCACGTGCTCCTTCAGGTGGTGCTTAAACTTGAACGCCTTATCACAGTCGGTACATTTAAACTTGCGCAGCAGCGTCGACTCGTCGTGGGAGATCATGTGGCGCTGCAGCCGGTACACGTTGGCGAACTGCTTGTGGCACACCTTGCAGCTCTGGAAAGGGGAAAGAAAAGGGGTTCGGGAGATTAGTCTACGTGGAGGTTATGAAAGCGGTAGTCGTCGTCGCCGCCGGTGGCATTATCTTGAGAAAGAAACCAGAACCTGGCAATCATCTCCGCGGACTAATTTCCTGCCGTGGCCCTGATTATGAAGAGCGCACGACGCGTAGCGATAGAGAGACGATGGAAAGGGGTGCGCACAGTGGTCCTCAACCGAAGGAATAACTAGAGCAATCGCTTCCCTACATTACCTCATTGTTGATTTACCTTTGCTTGTCAAAAAGTTATTGTCAATCTACATCACCTACTTGTTAGCTGACCTTGATCTGGCAGAATGCTTCTGTTTAACTCATGATTAATCAACAGTGAGGTAAGTAAACGTCAGATTGAAATATTTCAAACCCTACATTTTGAATTCAGCAAAGGTAGCTGAAGACCACTGATTCAAATCCGGCATCACTAGTCCACACAGGCAATTTATTTATATAAAAATCGTCGATTTGTTTTGAAAGATTCCACCAGAGGTGCGACCATGAGCTCCAGGGGTTGAATGTGGAACATCGCAAGAAAAAAAAACCTATACACTCGCCAGCAAGACTGATTGATCGGTTTATGATGGGAATTATATATGAATCGAACCCGCGGCAGCCATTTTTAAAGGTCCGCTTTCAATCACGCGTGAAATGCGCGCCTCTCTCTCGATACGGAATATATATTTTTTCTCGATATGATCAAATGGACGGGAAAATGTAATAAAAATCGTGTAATAAAAAAGAATTCGACGTGCGTATACGAAGAGAGTGAAAAAAAACTACTCTCCCGTGCAATGCGCCAGTAATTTCCGTTTGCAATGAAAATATTTTTGTTTTTACACACATTCGATGTTTTTATGGTGTAAATTAAACAAGCCGCGCGATGCGCTTTATTGACACCGTCGTCGTGTGAGTTGTTTTGCGGGGGGGTTTGTATGGTAAATCGGGATCACTCTCGATAAATTTTTGATTTCACATTAGATATTTTTTTTTGTTGAGCGAACTTCCTGTCAAAAGGGTTGAGAGGTTAGGGTTGGAAAACAGAAGCAGATGGCGTTTTAAATGGCGATGTTTTTATTTTGACGGTGAGTTTGTGAACTATTGTTACCTCAATGTTGATTTACATTGAACTGCTTTGATCCAAGACATAACCTAGAGGTAACAAATCGTTTCAATCGCCAACTGTCAAATTTGGGGCAAATCATGAAAAAAAAACTCTGTTGGCTACAAAACCAAACCAGGTGGCGATGTTTTCATTTGACAGTTAGCTTACCTCAATGTTGATTGACCTTGAACTGCGTTGATATAAGGTGAAATAGAGTAAGGTGAAGTAACATTTCACTCGCCAGCTGTCAAAATTAGGCAAATGATAAACAATGTTTGCTTTTGGCAAAATTAACCTCTAAAAGATCTTCCAGACCGTTTCCAAGGTCGAAATTTGGTCCTAATTGTCTGCCAAGAGCAGTCTAACACACTCCAAAGTGTGCATTTTTGTCAGACCTGCAGCTGCGACGACTTCAAGGAGGAATTGTTTTAAAAATAAAAATCCATAATGCACCGGAGAAGAACACTGTGTACACACGGTGTAAAATTATACTTTGAAGTGAAACGCAGACAAAATGAGTTTGTGTTTTTTGCTACCAACCAGCCATTCGTTCTGGACAATCGAGCACGAGAGCTTGATTAATGGTTCAGGTTCAGCTACGTAGGTGGCGGCGCGAACGCAAACCGGCAACACTGCCTTTCTTTTGACACGAAGCCATAATGGCGGCCACCGCGCCATAAAAATCAACTCGAAGTTTTGAAATCATCGCACGCGCGCGCGATTTCACCGTTTGAAGTCGAACTTCACTTAACATTCCAGCAGCAGCTCCGGAGAATAAATCTCGGAACTCTTTCTACCTTTGAGTCATCGCTCGGGTTCGCCCCTCGTCGGTTCGGTGCACCTGCACACATTTTCCCCCTTTTTCTTCGCATCATGACTAATGGAGAGGAGGTAATAATTTTTCCAATACGCCTTTATGGAAGTTTGCGAAGACGAAGGAAAAAGAAGTGTGTCTAAAAATAAACATCGATCGTCTTCTTGGGGCGAACCGGGTCGATGTTTCCGAAGGTTTTCTTTTCCTTAACCATTTTTTCTTCACGTCTCCCTCCATTCTATCATATGGCGAGTGATTTTACCTCACTTTTCCCCTAGCAAATCCATAAACGATCAGCACTTTACTCCCTCTTTCCCCGATTTCTTGCGCTGACGAGCAATTAAGGTTGGCAGCACTGCCGCGCGCTGCAAAACAAAGACGCGCTCCAAATACGACAGGTGTAGCGCGTATGGCAACCCCGCCACAATGCTGTTTTTCTTTAATTTCCCTCCTCAGAGCATCGTTAGAGACCCCTCCTTCCAAACCTTCTTTCCTGTAACCGACCACGAGGAAATTGGTTTTATGATTTCTTCCCGAAATGATTTATGCGCTCCGTGCTCTTTAACCGCATTAGTTTTCGTTCGACCCTAACCTCACCACGCCACGGCAGTTCACACACGAACTGGAAATTGAACCCTTTAGCCGGAACATTTCACTCAAAAATTGGAAATTTCTGAAACGAGTTTGTTAACCCGCTGGAAGTGTCAAAACGTCACGCGACGTTTTTATGGCGGCCGCCATTATGGCGATTTTGACAGCGTCGCAAGCGTTATCATCGCGCGCGCAAATGATTTAAGCGTTTTACCACCGGCCCAAGCACCCGCTGTCAATTATTTTCCCTAATTTTCACTTTTCGCCCCCCGTCCTCAAATAGAACGCGTTGGAGCTGTCAGTGGAAAAAATGGAGTCCCACCGCGCCATAAATAATGCGATATTTTGTAAATAATCGTAGCACATAATCATAATTAAGTAAATATTAGGCGTATAAATTTGTGATGTTTTTGTTTTCCGCGCGCTTCTCCATGCAGTCTGTGTGTGGCGCGCGGAGGATGAAAAATCATCTCCGAGTATGAAAATACATATATTTATTTTCCGACACACGGTGAAAATCCTTTCTTTTTTCACCTTCTCTTGGTGCAGTATAGGTGTCTCGACCGGAGGTGTTGGACAAACGCCGCCGCGAGCTTGACACCTCCCCCCTTCGTCAGAATAACCTGTGTGTTTTTGTTGAAAGTGAGAGAAAAATAACACGGCCTACATTTTTATTCGGTTTACACGAGTCAAAATAAATCAACACACGGCAGCAGGTTTGACCGGGCGCGGGAAAGTGAGCGACGGGATGGGTGGGGTGAAACGGGACATAATTTTAGATAAGCTATCAAATTTCACAATATACGATATTTTTGTAAAATTATTAGGTTCAGAAATGAATAAAAAAACTGCATCAAAATATTAAATTTTTAAAGTTTTTAAATTTATTCGAACAAAAAGGGAAAAAACATAATATAATTTTCCTGCAAAGAAAAAAAAATAAAAATAAAAAATCAGAAATGTACACATTTTTGAAATAAAATTTAAAAATGTTGAATTAAAAAAATACAGTTTCAGAAATAAGGCAATTCAAAAACTTTCAAAATCAGAAACATAAAAATTCGAAAATACGAATATTCAGAAAATTTCAAAAATTAAAATTATTGCATTTTAAATTTTCGAAATTTAAAACTTAAAAAGTCCTACAAATATGAAATTTCTGAATGAATTTTTAATTTAGGAATTAGAAAATTCTGAAATTTTGAAATTTAAAAATACATGTATTGAAATATTGAAAATTGAAAAAAATACAATTGTTATGAATTGAATTTAATCAGAGTTTAAAAATTCAAAAAATATAAAATTCAAGAATTTGAACACGCCAACATTGAACGTAAAGAAATAATTTAAAGATTTACCAATTTGGAAAACGAGGGATTTGAAAAATAAAAACACAGTTCATACGGGATTATCCAAAGGCCTCGTCAAAATTCCACTTCGGATGATTAATTTAAAAATTGAAGAAATGAGGAATTGAAGAGTTGAAGAATTTAAGAATTTAAGAATTTAAGAATTTAAGAATTTAAGAATTTAAGAATTTAAGAATTTAGGAATTTAAGAATTTAAGAATTTAAGAATTTAAGAATTTAAGAATTTAAGAATTTAAGAATTTAAGAATTTAAGAATTTAAGAATTTAAGAATTTAAGAATTTAAGAATTTAAGAATTTAAGAATTTAAGAATTTAAGAATTTAAGAATTTAAGAATTTAAGAATTTAAGAATTTAAGAATTTAAGAATTTAAGAATTTAAGAATTTAAGAATTTAAGAATTTAAGAATTTAAGAATTTAAGAATTTAAGAATTTAAGAATTTAAGAATTTAAGAATTTAAGAATTTAAGAATTTAAGAATTTTAAGAATTTAAGAATTTAAGAATTTAAGAATTTAAGAATTTAAGAATTTAAGAATTTAAGAATTTAAGAATTTAAGAATTTAAGAATTTAAGAATTTAAGAATTTAAGAATTTAAGAATTTAAGAATTTAGAATTTAAGAATTTAAGAATTTAAGAATTTAAGAATTTAAGAATTTAAGAATTTAAGAATTTAAGAATTTAAGAATTTAAGAATTTAAGAATTTTAGAATTTTAGAATTTAAGAATTTAAGAATTTAAGAATTTAAGAATTTAAATTTAAGAATTTAAGAATTTAAGAATTTAAGAATTTAAGAATTTAAGAATTTAAGAATTTAAGAATTTAAGAATTTAAGAATTTAAGAATTTAAGAATTTAAGAATTTAAGAATTTAAGAATTTAAGAATTTAAGAATTTAAGAATTTAAGAATTTAAGAATTTAAGAATTTAAGAATTTAAGAATTTAAGAATTTAAGAATTTAAGAATTTAAGAATTTAAGAGCTTTAATATGTTTTATTTCTAAATTTCTGCACAAAATTTCTAAATTACTTTTTTTGCTCAAAATAAAGCCCAAAATGTCCCATTTCACCCCACTTTCAAAACGCCCCCTCCTCCACTCACACTCTTGACGCACCTGCCGCCCCATCAACTCACGCTGGCCTTCCCATAGAGCGTGAAAAAAATCATGAAAAATTATCGAAAGGTGTTGTGCGCGGGAAGCGCCGTACAAAAAATAACATAAATATTGTTTCCGTGAAAAATTGAACCGGGAGGCTCGGACGTAGAAAAAATGCGTTTTTAATAGACCAATTCGGAGGTCCACAGCGCGAGCACGTGTAGTCCCGAAAAAAAAATATGTTTGAAATTGGCACACGTTCGATTTGAACTGGGAAAAGAAAAATGAGGAAATAATAAACTAAACAGTTAAATTTCGATGAAGGTGTTCACTTCCGAGAAAGTAAATCAAAAAAGTTTCACATTTCCCTAATAAATCGAAAACGGTTGAATTTCATTCCCAGTAGAAAAAAAAAACCATGAATGAATTCCGAACCTGAATGGAGGGCGCGCGTAAACACATCACAACGCCCCCCCTCTGGCGTTGTTTAGAGGAACTTTCAAACGATTTACGGCCGCCCTAACTTGCCCATAACGCACTTGGGCCCGCCACCTGGTGGGAACGGGGGCAAAACAAAATAAACAGTCACACGCAGCTTCTTTGGCTCATTACGGAAATTTTCTCGCGTAATCAATTTTTCATCAAAGCGCGCGCGCGTCAAAGGCGCCTACACGGGAGGTGAAAATGACAGCCGTTTTGAACGGCGGGTTTCGTGTCGTTTTCGGCGGCTGATTAATCAGAACAGAATCGTTTGTATGTTCGCACCTTTTGGTAAAGGCGAATTTTGACACGGACACGGAACGTCAGGTTGACCGAAGAATGGCGTTTGTTGTTGTTGTCACCGATATAGGAGAGATTCTTTGTGGTAAGGCGCCTGCAATTTTTTAAAGGCACCTCAAGATTAAAAGGCGCCATTGGTACAAGTGCATACTGAATTCGAATTACATTAGAGTGCTTAATGAGATAATGACTTTAAAAGCGATTGAGGTCATTCAGGAGTACTTTTTCAAAGGCGCCTTTGACGTCATTGAAGCATTACCTACTAAAATCATTGCACAAAAATATAAAGACCAAATTGGGGACCTTCAAGATATTCAAAACGTTGCCCAGGGTCCTTCCTGTCAAAGGCGCCTTGGTCGCCTTTGCCATTTTGGCCAAGCTATTTGAAAATTTTGCTTAGTTCAAGTATGACTACCACTACCCTAGCTTCCAGCATTACACTCAAAAAAATCCACATGTAGATGCTACGTGAAAAATCACGTAATCCCAATTTTCCCCTCCATAGGTCCGTTTTACGTGACACACGTAAAAATAATGTGAAAGTGTACCGGCAAAAAAAATATTTCACGTTGATATTACGTGAAAAACCTTATAGTATTTTTCCACTAGGTTTTTTCATGTAGCTTCTATGTGTTTTGGAATGTAACTTCGACGAAACTTCTTTTACTCGAGTGGGCCAAATTTCTACGTGATTATTTTAGTATGAAAATTGATGGCGAACGGTGAAGATCAGAAGCCGAACTTGTGCTCGTCAAAATGTAAATGATGGTAAGTTAAATTAAGTTGAACAGTTTTTTATTTATAACTGACGATTATTTCTGACGATATTTCAGTTAACTTCTGGACCTAACATCTTCTTATACGACGGCCACCGAAATTCTGACTGGTTCTAGGCGGTGACCCAGAGATCTTTTCGAAGGTAACCAGAAAAGGCACAACCTGGCAGTCTGCCTGACGCCGGTATTATGCATCGGAATGGCAATAACGGTCCGTGCCACTGTGGTTCTTGGCGCCACCGGAAATGAAATAGCCAACAAGTGGGTCATTCCCGAGTGGTTCCGACTGGTTCCGCCGTGCGGCCATGCAGACCAACAGGCCCGACTACAAGAGCGATTCCGCCGAGCATGAGCAGTATTTTATCGTGGTGCCTGGAGGTATACCTATCGTGGCGATTCGCGGCAAGGAGACTAGGATCAAGCACATTGGAAGGAGCGATGACCTGGGGGAACAACACGTCCCGCGACCTTGGGTGATCTAACCGTACGCGTTTCATCTTAATGTTTTCCGCAAGAGGCACCAAATTATGTTTTAATTTATGCTGCAGGACTTCAAAGGCGAGATTGTTCTAAAGATGAATGAATAAATAAAATAGTTTTCTGCAAAAAAAAACTTTTTTATATTATTTTTTGAAAAAATGCAACCAACACCAAAATTTTCAACAAAAAAGTTCATATAAAGTTTACTAAAAAAAATTAGTAAAACTCAACGGTTAATTCACTTAGCTTTTACGTGTAAAACACATAGAATCAATGTGAAATAATCTGGTCAAACAAATCCCATTTCTACTAGGGCCACCTCGTAGAAGTTACGTGAAAACTGTAGTGGAAAAAAACCACATAGCTTTTCACGTAACTTCAACGTGAATTTTTTTTGAGTGTAACGAATCTCAGCGTGTACGACACACAGACACTTATGGCGCTTGGCCGTCGCTGTAGGGCGCGCGCGCGCGTTCAACGCACTACGATGCTGTTTATAATTAAAAGTGGAAATAATTAGCGCTAGGTGTGAAGTGAAAAAAGAGCTCCATGAAGACAGCGCGGGGCCCTCCACTTGACGTGTCGTCGGCGCGAGATCGGCCACCGGCAGATTAGATTGACGCCTTGAGAGCGAGCAGGTGGTGAGCTCTGCACTGGATTATAAATTGGAGATAAATACGGGGGGCGCGCACATGACAACTATGACAGGTGGTAAAATGGCGCCCTCTAGGGGGCGCGCGTGTCAAAATTAGTTGTCACCTCTAGGCGAGTATTTGCGGAGTCGCCTTTGGGTAAACGACGTGGGTGGCGTCAACGACGCACAGAAGAATGTGGCGAGCTTATTTTTCTTCTAAATAGCTCTCCGATTCGATCGAATCAAAACAAAACGAGGAACGCGCCTTTAGTTTACAAATTGCTGCCTGTCGGCGGTGAGACACTTCAAAATGAAAATATTTTGATCTACAGACAGCATCGCAGTCTCCTTCGCCCTCTAGAACACTGGGTAATCGGACTTAATCCTTTGTTTTCGTATCACTGTTGGCTGTTCTTCGTCGGTAGAATGCGCGCCTTTGCGCGTTCAAGAAGACTCCAAACGTAACTTCGCCGGCTAATTATAGCGCACGCATCAGTTCCGATCTCCTCTTCAGTTTGGTATGCGGCGTCGTTCTCGATACCTATTGGGATGTGTTCTTTTTCGACTTCGAGCTTGAAATGTGATCACCGCGAAACGGTGCGCAAGGCGCTCCCGCGCCCGAGTCGGGCGCCAATCAACCGTTCCAATTCTGCCGAACTGTCGGTAAATTCCACGTAGAGCACTCTGTAGTTTCCTCTGCTGTCAGCCGCGTCGCCCCAAGCACACACACACGGTGAATTAAGCTAAATTGAAAGATTGAAATTTGTTACTTTTTATTGGCCCACATTTCTCGTCGCACCTCTCGGCGACGCGTCAACCGCGTTGTCGTCGAAGACGACGTGGCATGCGACCGTGTCGTCGTACACACTAATCTAAAAATATTTGCAGTAACGACGCCGCTTCGAGCACCTTTCCGTCGTGTTCTGATCCGCCCTGGGCCCTCGCGCGTCGATTCCAATTTAAGAAAAAGTAAAGATTCCATCCGCTAGTAAGCTTGGCTCCGATTGTTTGTTTCAAGCGAACATACCTCGTGCCGCAGAATGTCACCAGTCTGGTTACTTTGTTGGGCGTTTTGCACCTTAAGGCGCTTCTTTGTCGGACCTACAATCACAAAATCAATCAATTTCTCATAGGGTACAAACAAACGTCAAAGTAGCCATAATGGATGGTGCTGAAAAATGGCGTCCGCCAATAACTGCGCGTCAATTACGCTTGACGTTTGGAGATTTCATTAGTTTTTCAGCGGTTTTTGTTCGGGGCGGAACCGGTTTGAAAAATGCACCCACTTTCCACAGAACCCCGCTGAAAGCGCCATTTTTTCAAATAGTTTTTCAAGAGGGGGCTCCTCTTGTCATCGCACTGTGGGGAATGCGACTGTCTAATTACAAAACAGAAACGCGAACGAGCGGGAAGAATGCCCGGAGACCAGCTTCTTGTGTCAGTTCGTCCAGTAGACGAGAGAGAGAGCATTTTGTGGTCGGCGGCGAGTTCGCGAAGGAATTTTTTCATTAGCATTCGCGCGCTGCTTTCTTTTGCCCGGGTCTTCTTCGCTGTTGACGTCTCGTGCACCGCAAAGTGACGTTTGCACTCGCTCCAGCTTGTTTTGATGCTGGCGGCGGGAATTTCTGTGTTTGTTTACGAGAATGCACACGGTGATAAGCCATGTTTACAAACAGACGAAATTTGACTCATTTCGAATCAAACTAAGTGGAGGGGCGAGCATTTTGACAGCTGGAGTAAAAAGGGGCGCAATGTCGATACGCCCTTTGGATTCGTCGCAATCGTCATCAAGAAGTTATTCAACCTGCAAAAGTTGGCCATGAACGGTCGCTCAACTGCGGAAGAGTGTCGACTCCCGGCGTGATAACCTCATTCGAGTTGTTGACGTCCAATCGTCGCTCCCACCACCAACAGTGAGGGCCTTTGTTTACAACAGGTCCAGCGCCAATCGGAACGACGTTTATCGCTCATTTTTGCCGAACGTAAATATTTCTTCTCCAGAGTCGATGATTCAGCGTGGGCAAATTTGGAACCCCGTTATCAGCCGGGTCGCCACAACCGTGGGTGGTCGACCAGCCAAACGAGCGGCGATCACCTCTGTCAAAACCGCTTCAAAATGGCGTCCGGAGTCTCGGATGAGTCAGTCGACGAACGGAGCAGCAAAAAAGATCACAAAATTAATGTATCCTTGAAAGTGAATCAGACCTTTTTCTCTCCGTTGCCTCGCTTATTTATCAGGCATCTTTTGAAAAGAAGAACATAAGAAATACCAACACAAATGCGTCCGAGAACCATGCGTGTAGAGGTTATGTCTGGCGGTTCGTCGTCTTCGAAGAAGACACCGCAGAGGCGCGTTGTATTGGTGCGGCGAACAAGTCGACGAAGCGATAAATAAATCACTCAATAATAAATTAAAAAAGGAAAATTCATTAACTTTGCCCGCGCAGAGGCCAACCGAAGCGAAGAACGGTGCGGCCTTGGGTGCGGCGGTGAAATATGATCCGCGGAGTTGGAGTTGGTCAAATCGAGCGATTTGTAGCTGATGGCTGCGCGAGAATCGATCAAAGATGGCGCCCGGCAACCCTGACTTAAACATACGTCCAACGTGCGTCGTTAGTCGAATTTAAAAATTTAATAATATAAGAATTTTTAAATTAAAACAAAATGTTTTTTCGATATTTTTTAGAATCTTAGAACATTGATTATATTTTTTTTCTAGCCTTCTTTTCATTTTTTTGGTTCGCTTCGGTTAAAAGTTTCTCTGATTTGATCAAGTCAAAACAAGTTCAATTGATGACAACTGTCAAACTGTTTACGTCGACAGAAATGTGAAGTCAGGCGTTTGTCAAGTTTTCGACTAAACGACCCGTGCGACAACTCGTACAGTCATCCCACATATTCGGAACGGTTTCCAGATCGGCCAATGTTCAAAAAATCATAGCAAATCGATAATTGAACTTAATGATTCGCTTTTACCTTCATTTGAAAGCTTTTCTTGCGATCTTTCGAATGCTGTATCGAACATCTGCAAATTTTAACTTTTATATGAAGTTTTTGAATAATTACTTTGACCCTTGAAATCCACAAATTCGGAACACTTTTTTCTTGCGAATGTAAACAAACTTTGGATCTCTCCAGGAGTACATATTTATTACCAAATAATGACTTTTCACACTGAAACAAATGAAACTCAAGCTTAGTGATGTTTTATACGTGGTTTGATAACTTTTTTGGTGAAAATATCAGTTAAATTCAGGTGTTCCACAATTGTTTGAGGCACAATAACATCCCACAATTATGAAACAGGCCATTTGGAGGCAGTGTTTTGCTGCTCTGAACAAAATAGTCTTGGAATGAAGTTTTTTGTTCAAAAAGTATTACTTTTACTAGTGAAATAGCAAGATAATGTCCAAATAAAGGTTCTAAAAACAGTAGGGTCGACAAAAAAGCTACTTTTGGCATGCTATTGACAAATTATCATAAAAGTGTTCCGAATTTGTGGGTGTTCCGAATATGTGGGATGACTGTACAACGGACGACATTTTTCAGTCAGGAGCGCTTGATTGATGCAAGGGGTCGACAAAAGTTTAATGTCGGTCGGATGTTTAATGTCGGCGCGACAATGTAACGCTCATCGCCTGCGGTGACCGGTCGACATAGCCGATGAGGTCACCGAACGAACGAATTCCCTTCAATTAAAACGCGCCCGTTAACTGGAGGCAATTTAATTCAATCAAAAGATTGGTCTGCTGCTGGTACAAAGAGAGAATTTGTGATGTAGCGAGCGCGCTTTCCCCCTCCCCAGTAGGAAGGTACTACTACCTTACGGCATCTTGATCAACAAGTCGACGATGATGGCGGCGGTGGTGACGATGACTAAACAAACAAAGAAGAACCCGACGTCGCAGGGACCTTATGGGGTTTCACTTAATTAGACGAATGAGTTTTTAATTGACGATCACTCTCTGGTGCGCGGGACTTGCCGAGGGGTTGAAGGGATATGGAGACAGCGCGTTGGAGTGGGTCTGCCCTGGTGGGGAGGGATCAGGTTTCACACATGGCAGCACCGGCTAATGGGCACGGAAGCCGAGCTCTGAGTAGACTGATTTAGTGGTTTTTAGATAAATTTCCACGGCGTCATACGTGGCCCGACATTAGTGGGTGCGAGCGCTTTGAGGGAGTCGTTTTGACAGATACTGTGTGTACGGTTGATAGAAGTCGACATAGCGTGGTCAGCCCTACATTTACCGAGTTATCGCTTTTTATTTGCGCCCGAATTTCGCTCTGTTAGCCCGGCGGCTGGGGCCATTCCGTGGCCATTTTACCTTCACAACCCATTGGAGTTGACGACCAAGACGAGTTTTTATTTGTTCGATTTACGTTTCGCCTCCAGGCAAAGTATCGGTACACACACGAGCAAACATGAAAGTTTGAGCGGGCACTAAAAAAAACTGACGTGAATGGACGCGCTACGGATTGTTTATATATTAATAAATATTTTTTACGATTATTGTTATGATTATCATCTTCTCCTTTTTGTTTGACCACCACTACACTTTCCTAAGGGCAGTCGGCCACGGTGCTTCGAAGTGCCCAGCGTGCGAGTGATTTACAGTGACCAGGGCCAACTGTCACTCGGCGGTGCGTTACGTTCGAGCTGTCAAACTTTGCGTTCGCTCTCGGACGGATGCTTTATGGATGATAACCGTGACCGATGGCTATCGCCGCAAACCTTTTGGGACTTGGTTCCCGGCTTATCGAAGGGAAGAAACTTCTCGGCCCCTTCCTCGCGTAGATTCGCCCTCCATTGCTCCGCGCTCAATTGGCTCGTTTTTTATGTTTATTATTTACACACCACCACTTACTGTCGATGTGGCATGTCGGTGTGTATGTTACGCCGTACGTGTATTCGCCCCGGCCACCGAATCAGGCGTTATCAGCTTGTTATCGTTTTTGTTGCTCCCCCTTCTGCTTGCTGTGTCGGCTCGGTTCGTTGGTTTCCTGTGTACAAAGAGGTTTGTTATGGCGGGAAGCCCCGAAAAATCCCTCCTGAAGCCACCGCGTACGGAATCGACGTTGGTTTCGATACGCCTACGCTTCAAACAAAAACATCGCCCTTGTTGGTCACTTCTTTTTTGTTTACTTTACGGTTTGACTCGCCTCACCGGCTTCGGTTCATTTACCGAATGTGATATACTTTATTGGCTTGACGGGCTGGTTTTTTCTCGTCCCCCTCTATCACTCTCTGAGGGAGTCCATCTTTGCGCGCGCGAGGAGAGGTAAAAAACGAACCGAAACGGTTAATTAAGCGGATTCCCAGTCTTCATTTCGTCTTTGCGGAGTTGATCCCGAGCGGGGCGGTATCGCTGACTGTTCATCTCTCCTTGATGGAGCCAGCAGCCAGACGTGGGATCAAGTTTAATTAAAATTGAAACGGACAAATACCGCCCTCCGCGCGAGAGTGCTTCATTTGGCAGAACTGCGATGGTTGTTCTGCGGTTCTTGGCAGGAACGCAACAACCCTTTCGAAAGTTGTCCGCTCCGGTTGTGGGAACAAAGAAGTGTTGTTTTGCTGGCAAACAGCGTGATTTAAGTCGACATTAGAAGTCGACAAAAAGTCGACAATGTCGAGAGCTCACGCAAGTCGACAAAGTTGGTTAGGAGAATTTTTCACTGGGTTGCGTAAATTTGACAGCTGGATTTGAAGGACTAGTTTAATGCCCGTTTAATTTTGCAAACCTTGAATTAAGCCAGCTTTTTGTCGACTTAAACGCCTCTGACGACGGCCGGTTTGCGCGTCCTAATTTTGCACTTAATCTATTAATACTATCAAACAGAAAAAATACACGTTACGGAATCAAAGTTATCCCCGCCCTGACATTAATCCGCACTGCACCGTAAAACATGATTTACACCGCGTAGCGGCGTCGCGACCAGTTCGCAATTTTATTATATTGCAAAGATAAATATATTTATTCATTCAAAATAAACACACACACCGGTAGTCGGGGCCCGCGAACGGCCACAGAAAATTAAAATCCCAGAAACGGAACCCACGGCTAACGCAAAAAGCTAAAATATTTCAAAACATCGCCGACCGCGCGCAATGTCGACTTGACAGTTCGGGCTGAATGTCGTCTAAATCGGCGCACAATGAAAGGCGGCTCGCAGAACAAGGCGGTTTTGCCGGAAATCCTGATTAACTCGGCGAGTTGGCGAGTTCAAACGCCAGATACAGGAACTGTCGGACCGCTATTTTTTTCGGTTCGGTTAATTATTCAGTCCTGCTTGAACTTTGACTACGCGCCGGTTTGTGGCGATTTGAAGTTAGTAAATCTAGTGCGCGGCCAACGGAAGTGCAAAGGCATCATGTCTCGCGCTGAATAGCATCAAACGACGTGCAGGAGAGTTTCATTTATTTATGATAGGATAAAATTTACTGCAGAATAAACCCCTGCTTGTGGATGAGCGAGGACCAGTGGGAAAAAATTTACGACATTTCGCTTCCTCTTAATCAACATTGGGCGCGTAACGTACGGAAAAAAAAACTTATGTGCGTTCATCAGCCGGCAATTTGGGGCACGATGACCACAAACGCGCCACAAAAAACCACAAAATATCACGTCGAATTCTACAAATCTGTTCGACCCGACCATACCTCATAATTTGTCGCTCACTTCGTCAAGTTTCGTTGAGACGAGAAAAAAACGAAGTAGAAGAGGGGCATTACGGCACCCCGTATTTCCATTGACGGGTCGTTTCATTTGTTTTTGCTAATTAGCGAGGGACGCGTTTGAGTCGCTTCCTGATATTGCACCGTCCGACCAACAATCCGTCATCGGCCATAAACGTCAACGTCAACGAAGGAGCTGTTACTTAACGAACGCGAAAATTGGACGCGAAGCAAAAGTAAACACACCGGCCCCGCCGCCATGATCGGACAATTGTCACAAAATGATCAAGAAAACAATAAATCCAATTGGTTAATTGGGTGCCATTGTCTGGCTCCTTGGCGCGGGCCTCTGTCAAAAACCGGGGCGTCATCCCACACTTTCGCGTTCTCGGAAAACGCCAGCCAGCGGTCGTACACCTCGCGCGCATCGACACATAATTTGACAGAAATCTTGTCGTAAAAATCACAAACTAATTTTCCTATGAAATGCCATAAATTACCCCGTTTGAGCGCGCGAGAACGCGAACGTGTCTGAATGGGGATTTGCTCGACGCATCGTGTCGCCGCGGCGAGCATAATTTACCAGCCCGTTAAGCAAAGATGGCGGAAAAAGGAACTTAACGAAACAACCTGTCAAACGGCACTACACCAGGTCGACATTCGTCGACGTCGTCGGCGCAGACGAAACATGCAAATAAATGTACGAAATCCGTTATTTATTGACCCTGTTCTGTCAGAACTGGCCAAGTGACAGGTTTGCATCGGAAAATTAATACGCCAAGGTGATTTGTTTTCATCACCGCGATCGCGATCTCGACACGACGCCCAAGCGAGGATCGGTACGGCGGTGTAGAGGTGTCAATTGACGGTTGGTCAAGATGGCGGCGCACTGACTAATCGACTTTGATTCCCCGGAATTCAACTGCTCCAAAAAGATTGAGGTTCCGGACGGCGCGTGACTAACGCTTTCGTTAAGAACACTAAGCGCGGGCGCTACCGAGAAGTGTTTATTAAAAGCTAAATTGAAGACATTCACGAATCTTGAGAGGTGGTTCGGGCTTAGGGTGGAGCCGGGGAAATAATCATCGCTAGCGGCAGTTAAATATTTTCCAGCTCCTCTTCAAAACGATTATTGTTCCTCGAGACCCAGGGCGAAAACTTATATGAAGCGAGAAACGGTGAATGCGTTTCTTGACGTTTCTCTTTGAGAAACTTTGTCCGTTTCCACCACCACCACCGACTTGGTCGGTGGTGGTGAGAACCATCAATTTTTAAGGGATTTTTTTTTATGTGAATCAAACCGTTTGTTCTCTGGACGAGGTGCGTCTCCTCGGGCTGAGAGTGTGCAATGAAGTTGAAGAAAAAATATGGCCCCTGACGAATCGAGCGAAAATTTCGGTCGGCCATAATCGAACCCCTGGTGAAGTGGACGGACCGACCGGCAGGAAATTTAAATCATTTTTAACGATAACGGCACGCCGCATAATCTCGGACACGACGTTGACAATGTTTTCCATTTTGACAGCCTGGAGGTTTCATTCGGCGCGATCTGGGAGCACGTAAAAACTGCCCCAAACTCTCGTAAAATAGTTGAGGTCATCCGCACTGAGTCGACACAAAACGACGCGATTCCTACGGGGATGGGGGGGAAAGTCGAAAAGAAAAACATTCCTAGAATGTTTTGACCCGGCACCGAACGACGACGACCACCACACAAATTATGGCGAACAGTAATAAATCTTTATATCGTTATCGCCGCCATAGTTTTGCTGGCGTTTTTTTTCTAGGTTTGGGGGGTTCCTTTCCCTTCTTGGAAGAGTGCGCGCCCCAAAAACTAAAGGGAGCAATGCGCCAACCTTAAACGGAATGTCACTTGGCGTGGCTTGTTTTTCGGTTGGGGTTTCGTCAAGTCACCACACGCGCGCTGCAGTGGAGTCTGTCGACCAGGTTGTCGGCGTGACATTTCATACGGGGTTGGAATATTTGACAGAAGCTTGAGTCGACATAGTTGTGACATTTCGCCAACACCCTGATTGAAAGTTGTCGAGCCCGCTAAGGTTGAACTCCCAGTGCGTCGAGTGCCGGGCACGCCTGGTCGGATCTGTTGGAGTTCGTCAACCCTGGCGCGAGAAGCAACGTGAGTCCCGGCGCCAGGATAGCGAAATTCAATTTAACAAAACACTGATTGTCTCGGGTCCCGCAATGAACCGTTCCGATGCTGCTGCTGCGGCGGCACAAAGGAGTCGGTCCCGCTTCGCGTCTTAAGCTATGCCTTTTATCATACGCCAACAAATAACAAAAACAACCGCGCAAGAGGAGGACCGCTAGAGCGCTAGTCGGCAGTGACCGTTTAGCGGGTCTAGGTATAGAATTCGCACAATCCGTCCATATATCATCATCAAGAAGAAGTGGACGGGGAACATGTGTGTAAACATGCGCGGGGACTGCTGTGCGGCGGCGAGATGGAAGAGTGAAATTGGCCGCATTCATTCGATTCGTATCGCATCGCTGATTGCCTATCTTGCAGGCGCGCGCGCAAGAGGAGAGGAGAAGGCGTCAATGAAGCACACTACCCTGAAGCCGTACTAGCGTGACAAACGATTAGCGCCCAATCGACCGTTTACGGCCACGCGCTCGTTTTCGTGGTCTCCGCGTTGGAGATGATGGCGAAGGGGGGGCTTGCGGGTTAAAAACAATATGGCGTCCGGCGAGGGGTTTGCGTTGGGCGCATAATGATGGTCGAGTGGCGCCCTCTAAACAGAGCGGTTTCCCGATACGCCATCGATACGGATTCATTAAATTAAAATAAAATGAAATTAATAGCAATTACCCGAGGCCGCAAACACGGTGCCCGAACCCATGTTGGTGTAAATAAAGTAAAATTAAATGTTAATTGAAGTGATGAAAGTGCAGTTTCGGGTGCAGGCATGGGGAGGCCGCCACCACCAAACTGTTGTTTGATGGTTAATTTTGCACATGTTTATGTGTGGTGGCCGCGCGGCCCCGAACTCGGCAAGGTTGTTTAACGCACTTCCGCCATCTGTTGAGGTTATGGTCAAAAATGGCGCTATCAACTAGTGCTATAGTGGTCACGCGGGTCAGTACGGACCACTGGGAACACTTTCTCTCTCTTTCTCGTTTCACGAGGTTCGCCTCCATTGTGTCGTCCGCGCGAAATTAGTTGTTGAAATTAATTTATCTTACATGGAAATGTTTAATTAATTTCCCCCGACAGCTCTCTTCCGCGCCGTCGTCCCCGACGACAGTCTCACTTGTGGGAATATCCACTTCAAGTGCCGTGTCCCGTCCGCGCTGGTTGGTTTGTCTTGCGTACATATCTACCGACATCCATCTGTAACGACGATGCAGCGGGAAACCCAGAGAGCGCACAGTGTCTTTGTGCATATTTCACTTAATTCCCATCATCATTCTCGTTGTGCCCTTTTTTTGCTCCCTTTTCCGAACCTTCCTCTTGCCAGTTGTTGCTCTGGACGTTGCGTTTCGCAGTCGGAGACAACAGAAGGTGGTTGCAGCTGCAAGCAAGTTTGCTGCTGTTGTTGCGCTGTCAAGTCAGCGCGCTGCGCTGTGACAGCTTGACGAAAACTCGGGGTCTGAAGCCGCTTCGTTGAGTCAAGATGGTTGTTGTTGTTGAGGCAACGTGTGTACATAAGAAAAAGGTGTCTGCGTGTGGAAGGTGAGTCTCGAAGAAGAAGAAGAGCGAAATATGGAGCGCGAAGGTACACCTTATATAGCGTTAACTTTCTGGATGGTGGTGTGAGTGTGAGAGAGAGGAAGCGAGAGAGAGAGAGAGAGTGTGAGTTTAAGGAGAGATAAGGCGCGGTGAGTGAACGAGTTCACGATTCCGCAGGTCGATAGTGGTAAAAAACGTGAGTGTTGGAAGGTATACAAGGTAGAGTGGAAGAAAAATCTTAATAAAATAGAAAATTGGACTCTCTTGGACTCGGGTTTAGAGTATTCCGACGGCGACGGCGACTGGATAAAGAAGGTAGAGGGAGAGGGACTTACCACCAGGGCGTTAGGTACATGCAGCAGCTCATGTTTCTCAAGTAAGTCACGATTCGGGAATGAGGCGGAGCATTGTAAGCATGCGTAGGGTTCCGCACCGTGGCTGCTGTTGCTGTACGTGGGACTAATAGACCGCCCACCTTCGTCCGCAAGTGTGCCACCTGCCGAGGTACTTCGGCTACTGCTGCTACTGTTGCTACGGTTGCTGTTACTACTACTACTGCGGCCGTTGGGTTCCGTCGTCGTGCCGTTCAGGGACGGCGGATCGTTGCTCTCGAGCGCTGATGCGGACGCCGGCGGAGACGGCAGGGAAGCACCTATTGGCTGGAATTGCGACTGCTGCTGCTGGGAGTGGTGGTAAAACGCGGACAGCGGCGGCGACGGAGTGGCCGAACCGTGCTCCTGCTTAATCGCCGGATGCACCGCCGCGATGTGGTCCTTAAGGGCCTGAAAAGTTAAATAGTTTGTTAAAATCCCGAAATTTGACAGTTACGACTGCAACAACTGTCACTTTGACAGTTCTCCCAAACTACATTTAATGTGGAGGTCCTACCTGAAATCCCTGCACCGTCTGGTGGCACTGCGGACACTGGAGAAAGCAGTCCGTCTGGGGGGTACCGCTGCTCTCGTCATCCTTCGGCAGGCCGGATGCCAGCGCTGGAACTGCAAACGAGAGACAACAAAAAACGCGACATCAGACGTCATAAGTAATGTGTATGTGTGTGTGTCGCGCTAAAACAAGAGTGTCGGCCCGACTTGGTGATGATCTCATCAGGCGGACCATGTGGCACACCACTACAGCACCACACGGCTGACGATGATAGCAATCATATAATATAATGATAATCTCATATTTTCCTTTCGCATCAGCAACATCAAACGGAGACTCTTTGCTCTGGAAGAGAAGAGGACCCTATTCAAATTCCACGACCCAGTTGCTTTTGTAGTGCGCGCTCTTGACAGTTGTAGTGGGGCTTGATGTCGACTACGTCGACAGTGACTCACACGCAACCACCTTAATTTATATCAATTAACTAGACCGCACATCGGGTAGACTCATCTCTTCGTTTGCCGGAGAGAGGCCTTTGCTCGTCGATTGTTCTACCGGAACTGGCTAGAACTTGTTGCGTCCAATAACGCGCGCGCCAATAAACTGTCAAACTTTAACAAATCGCGACACATTTGTAAGGTTTTCGAAGAAGAGAGGGCGAGCGGTCGCAGGAGGCACGAAAAACTTTGCCACGTCGTAAGTTCAATGCCAGCGAACTTCTCCAGCGCAAGTAGCATCATTTGTTTTCATAAACTCCCACACATTCACATGCTCTCTACGTACGGCATAAATTGGCAACCTTGAAACCTTGTAGGTTCGCGTCGTCGTCTTTGCCGCCTGCCAAACAAATCGGCTCGGAAATCCTATTGTGACAGTTTGGATTATTTCCGCCTGCGGTGGCACGGCGTTCCCCGGAGATTCGTGGCCCCTCTGGGGACGGCTCCCGGTCGACGCTAAATCTGTTGTCTTTAGCGAAGACAACAACCGATTTGTTTTGCCACGATGGCGACAGCGGAATTCTCTCTCGCAGCGAGAAAGTTGAATAATGAGCTCATTATTTACTGAATTCGATGATTTCGGGGAAGTTTTGTTTAGACAGTGACGGTGGTCTTTGCGGTTAGCTTTTTCAATATTCTAATAAAACTTGGCAACAATATTTCATTTCTGCCAGGTTGCCGACGGTGAAAGTTGTTCTCTTGTGCATTCTCGAATAAAAAAACTCGCACGCGAGTTGGGACCAATTTAAAAATACGCCTGTCAAACTTTGCCGGCGCTCAGACGTTGTCTGCGCTTTTTTCTCTCGTGCACGGTCGATTTCAAGGCTAGCGAATACCTGTCAGCTTCGCTGACACGTCAAATTTCTCCTCTGAACTCTTTTCTTCGGGCTCTGCCGGCACATTTGTAAGGTTTATGCATCGCTAGCGCAACACGCTCTAGCGTGTTCGGAACAATGACCTCTTTTCGACCGCGTCCGCCGTGTGAGTTCGGGCTCCTAATGAAGGTGTCGCAACCGCGTGTGACGACGGCATCGACAAATTGATCTCATGTCGACTTTCGTCGATTGACGGTTTTATGAAGTTCGCTGACGAGCGCAAAGCACCGTCCCCTCGACGACGAAGATGATGATTACAAGTATCGATGGCGCAAATTGCCGTCGTCGTCTGAGCCGGGTGGTGAAGTTTTATGATGAATGAGCTCTTCTTTTTCGGCTGGCCAAACGCGTTGTTTGTGCGTCGTGTTCCGGAGCCGTGTCCCGGGATCGGCGACCGAAAATAGAAGAAGCTACCGGGCGGCGTAAAGTGATCAATGTGGAAATTAATTGGCTCTCGGCAACGTTCGGCACACAGAGAGTCCAAAAGCTATAAATCTGAAATGGTTAGTTGAAAAAATGTGACAGTTGAAATTCCAATCCTGAGGAGCGTTGGAGGAGTTGAACTGCATCGCGGCCACATGTGGTGGCGGAACTTTCTAGTTTTTATTTGCTGCGGGATTATGTCGGGCGCGCATTCCACGAGTTTGATGGAGCAAGAAGCGAATGTCGACTTGGGGTCGACAAAGAAACACTGACAAAGGAGTTCGAGCGTGCACACCTGCAACCTCATCGAAAATTGATGGATGCACTCTCGGGGGCCAAATGCAGGAAATTCAATTTTCATAAATCACATTTCATGAACTTTAGAGCCCTCACCCGAGAATGGGAAACGACTTGGCCACACTTTTCATCAACACGAAGGCAATAAATTTCCTTCACGATTTACATTAATAAAATGGTTCATCTTGCTCGTCTCAGGTTTTCTTTCGGGAGTAGATTTTTCCCACTTCTTCCAGCTCCGACCGGAACTGGTTTCTCGTAAAATGCGCGTCAGTAAAAAAAAAAACTCCCCGAAATCGAATGTGTTGAGCGGCACACGAGGTGTCACTTTTCCAGTGTATGTGTGGAGGAAGGGCCATTTTCATAACACATTAAATTTATGCCTTTTTAAATGATTCCCGCGCGGCTAAGTGGGCTTCACGATCCGATCTCACCTCGTAACACCGGGCGCGATTGATGTGGTTGAAAATATACCTTGTTAGTTTGAGTGGGGGTTGAGATTCTGACAAAGGAATCTTCCAAGTGTGAGCGGATTGGTCAGAGTTTGAGGCCACCTGCTTAATTTACTTTGATCGACTAACTGCTATGCTTCGCAGTCTATCAATTTTCTATGGGGAGCTGACTTTTGACAACTCGATGTTGACAGTTTCCCAGTAGAAAATCGAACGGTCATAAAAGTAAGCAAATGGTCGATAAAGAAAATGAAACCCAAATTTGGGTGCACTATGTCGACTGCTTCTCACTCAAAAATCTTCCTTAAAAATTGCGCCGATGAAGCCGCACAAGTTTGGCGGGTGTCAAGGGCGACACTCCCCAATAACTCGTGGTTCGACAAACGAGGCCAACACTCACAAACACCCACGTCAGCCGGCAAATTGCGCGCGGCCTGGCAGGTGTTTCAAGCTCTCAACACCATTACGGGACGCGGAATGCACTTCTTGTTACATTTTGCGGGTCGCCATTTTCTCCGCTGTCGGCTGATGACCACCAGCAGCGCGTGACCCCACGTGTGGTGGCGAAATAAAAACAATAAACACAATTGTTAATGGTCGTCGGCGCGAGTTGTCATCGGCAATAAACGTCAGACGACGACGCGATGGGACCAGAAGTGCTGTTTACTTAGCCTCCACCGGAGACGTTTCTCTGTCCGGGCCCGTCCGTCACGGGGATCGTGGTTTGGCGAGTGGTGATGCGACCAGGTGGCACTCCGGGGTACTTTGTGGGGATTGAACTTCTCAAGGTGAGAAGCGTCGACGTGGCGTGGAGCGGGACTTGAACCCGGCACCTTTAAGGAAAACCGAAGCCGGGCAACGCTCCGTCACACCGCGCCGCCCCAAAATGGATTTTTAATACTCACGTCAATTTCAGCCGTGCGAGGCTAATTTTCGTCATCGTCCGCGAGCGCGGTCGAGGGGTACGACACTTAATTAGTCGAAATATGACGAACGCGCGCGAAACTCGAGAGTCATGCGTGCGCTAGAGAGCGCAGGAAAAGGTGAAAAAACAAATGTCAATTTTCACGTTGGCACCGTCAGGGCGGAGCCGCCTCGGTCACCTCGAGCGCGCGCGACCAGATCGACGTTTGATTGAGGTGCCCTGACACATGTGTGGCATCCGTGTGCGTGGAGTTAATGGCGCTACTCGCCGCTAGGGGAGGTGGCGAGGGGAACCGCAGCACGCAGGAAAGGTAAACATCGCCAGCGTAACCTGCGTGGCAATCTGCGGTGAAAGAGTTTAATGTTTTTCCTTCTCTCACGTCTTGACTATACGCGTCTTCAAGGAGAGCGGGAGGAAAACCGATCGTAAAATAAGACAGGGAAATGTGGTAAGAACGTTGTTTTCGTGCTTGTTATTCTTTTTCCAAACAAATACCCCGACCCTACCTCGGCCGAGGGGTGGTCATTTCGGTGGAGCTGCCGCGTTCTTTTGTTTACACAAGTGGTGGACAACGAATGCGACCTCCGTAAGCGGTTCCGAAATTCCCCCGGCCGCCCAAAGTGGTTTCATGTTTGACCGGCGTTTTCGAATTACCGGATGAGGTTACCGGGATCGGTTGCGTCACCTAAAACACATTTGTATGGTTCCCTGGTATTGCTTCGCGATCGAGACGAAATTTCCGATTCGAAAGAGCACAGTTCGGCCCCAAAATTAGAACCCGCTTCCCCCTTTCAATCGAATCGCGTATAATTTATGATGATCGATCCGTGCGGAACACGGACTTTATAAATAACCTCAATTCGATCGTTTACCAGCTGCTCTGGCAACACGTGGATTAAGCCGTTTGACATTTCTGGGTCTACCGCCCAGGTTACGTACGAGAGAGGGCTGTTGTATCAGCAAAAGTCGGATCGTCAGCGTCACCGTCAACATCTTCGCGATGAAACGTGAACTGTAAACATCGCACGAATGTTGCACCTTTCGGCAGCAGTGCAGCGCTCAGATGCATGTTCGCGTCACGTTTTGTAAACACGCCGTATATCCGCGGTGGGTAACGGCTTGGGAACGCTGCGCGCCGCGCAGTGATTAATTCGATAGACTGCAAATTTCGCCTGCTGTCTCATCTATTAATTGGGTTACGGGGCAGGGGTTCCGCGAGCCGTTTTGTGCGTCAACAGCGGTTCTAAGTTGACATCGGTGTCTCGAACTTGTTCTACGCGCGACGTTAAAGTCTGACAGCGCTCCAGAGCCGTACAAATGTCCTCCGAACCGCTCGGGAAGCCCTGTCTCCAACCCTGAAACCGCGCGCGGGCCATATTTTAAAACTGATAATAGACAGAGGGAGATCCCATGGCCACCACCGCCGCGACGCGGTCAAAAAGTGAGATTTATGGCGGTTGATGTGTTGTTCCGCGCTCGCGGAGTTTGTTTTCGGCAAAGGCTCTCTTCCTTCGCGTCCGGCACAGTCAGTGGCCATTCCGGTGACACCTAGGTAAATAAATTTCCGCCACCACGCGAGTTCAACTCTTTCGCGAGCGCGCTCGCGGCTTCCGCTGCAAAACAAATAAATTTTGCACCGTAAATACTTGCGCGGGGCACTCGCGGGAGTCGTCTTTGGGCGATTTATCGCCCTTTCGAGGGGGAGGATGATGCGCCCGCGTTTGCAAACAACAGTTCAATTACATCGGAACATTCTGCACACCGGGATTGCCCGGGTAATTCGAGCGTCTTGCAATTCATCTCATTAGTGTTAATTGACAGCGCAGCTCAGAGAGTGCGCTGATCCGACGGATGCTGGTGAGCCCGCATCGTTCGACGAACGAATTTATTACCTTCTTAGTACCGAGAAGGCCCCTTCTCTCAAATGGTGTCAATTGTCCGTCGTCGTAAATTGAATCATGTGAAATTCCAAAGACCCCTACAGTAACGTTTCTCAACTCGTAACGAACCATAGCAGCGAACGAGTGAATACCTGCAGCACTACAGAGTTCAGAGTAGTCTACCATATGGTGCAGCAAACTAGACCGGCCGGAAACCGTGAGGGTGAGAAACGGTGCATCTGCGCGAAGGGTCGTCGAATCACGGGCAATCAGCTGCACACCGCTTCACGGCGGCTTAAGCTACCGGAGTGTATGTGTACAAATACAGACGCAGGCTGCAACCGTTCCATCAATACAGACGACGCAGTCGTCGTCGCGGCAATGCCAGAGCAAGAAAAGATTTTCGAACATGTTTATGTTTACGAGGCTGTTGTTATTATGCTTACGATGAAAAACGATGAAAGGGAAAATAATATTTAGAGAATGTATAATATTTCGCTTGCGATCGCTCTTCGGGGGCTGCGCGATTCTCTCTACCTGACGAACGTGATGTTTACGCGGGACGACGACGACGACTGGATCTCCCGGAGAGAGGTGGCATCCACATGTGGCCGGCTCACCTCATCCGCGATCGCGGACACGGAAAGCTGGAGTGGCTTGGAAAGGTGAACAAGGGCATCTATGCGCGAACTTGCACGGTTGGTCGACTTTGTCGTCCAGTTGCGCGTCGATTGATTTTCAACGGGGTGGCGCTTGACAGTTGTTGACAAAAGTTAAGGTCGATTCACACCTTTTCGTTTGGAAAATCTTTTTTAATACTCCAATTTTTTCGGAGTTTCCGTTCATGTACACGGAGAAAAGAAGTGAGACACATGTTTACCAAAAGGAGTTGCTCACTTCTTGGAAGTCTTCGCGCAGCGAAGTGTACGGGCAAGAGGGGTTCACTCGCCGGCATGAATGCACCTCTTTCATAAAACAAAGTTGAAAGGAGCTGGGCAAGAACAAGAAGAATGCCCAAAGTAATTTCTCGAATAAATAAATAATAAAACGCTTGAGAAAGGGAGGGAAGGGAGTTGAAGGAGCGTAGCGACGGAGTGGTCGCGCCAAGTGCGTGAACAAAGTTTTCGACTGAAGAGGTGTGCGAGGGCCGCACACAACTGCATGGGAACGTGGAGGAATAATTAACAGTTAATAAGTGTCTGCACCATATTGACGATTAGTTGGATTGTTTGTTTGCACTAAGCATGCTTGCAGGTTAAAGAACCCATCGGCTGGGAGTCGTGTCAGCTGCGAAGCAGCTATAGGGAAACAAAGGTGGTGCAATTTCAAGGTAATTCAATCTTGTAAACATAGCAAGTTTCTCGTGAAAAGGTGAGCGCGCGTCTTTGTTTTCAAAAGTGTTTACTTGCCAAGAGGTCTTTATTGTTGTGCGCGCTGAAAGACGATAAGGGTGTCGTCGTTGAAAACCGATGAGTGTGCCAATTCTGAAGGGTTCGGGAATCGATGCGGGGCTTTACGTAAACAAAAGGTATCGCCGTACGATAATCTTCTGCCGAGCGGAAGGATTTAATTAAACCGATGACAGATGATCAAGGCGGCCATGACAAAAGGTGGCGTCGAGGAGATACCATCGAAGCAGTCCTTGAAATTTAATTAAACCAATTTCGCACTCTCATGAACAAAGCATTAATCACAGGTTACCCACACCGTGCACGTGGCCCTCGGCTTGGCAGAGAAAATCAAAATGTTAACCCCGGGTTCTCTGAGGTTAACCTCCGACCTCCTACGCTTCCTTGACGGTGCTACCGGAAGGCAAACCGACGTCATATGTGCGTTGGCTCCTCTCTTTTTTTTTGTCGGTTGCTGGCCTGGTCCAGAACGACTCCGGAACGGCTCTGCTCGTCTCTCTGATGGAAGCAGTGGGGATAATTAATTACGTGAACCTTTTCCCTCGGTCGACACAGACGGTTCGACGGGGCAGGTCGACAAACAAAAAAGGTTTGACCAAATCTAATTGCTTCCACTCACCGAAAAGTGGGAGTCGGTTCCCCACTCGGAGAAAAGAGGGTGTGAAAAGGTATTATTTGACCGCAGAAGAAAATAAACAACTGCTGGAACGAAGGAGGAGGACTCGACTCGTTACCGTACCTGACTTAATTCGGGCGACCTGTCGACTCCTTGTCCGTTTTTTTTTTGTTTTGACCTTCCTTCGTTGACCACCTTGACAGCTCTCTTCGCACTCAATTATCAAAGGAGGCTGTTGTTTTTTTGTCCCTAACGCCTCTTCAATTGAGGTTATGTTTCTTCGAAAAAAGAAGACCTGGTTGACGCCACCATGACTCACAGGTTGTCCGGTCAGGCAGTCCGGCGCCCTTTTCCCCTTCATTCTGTACGCAAATTGAAGAACCATTTATTTTCCCCCTCTCTGCAGCAGCAGCTTCCGTGTGTCATGGAGTCGTAAAGCCGAAGGGTCTACCTTTCCTTACGTCATCGCTGCTGCGAGGAATCTGCTACGTCGCTTCTTTCTCTTCGGAAGTCAGAGGGGGAAAGGCTGACTTACACAGCAGTTGTGAGTGTCTGTTTCTTGGTTTTATTTTGGGCAGGGGTTACCTTGAATCATGGCCCGCTTTGATCGGCGACGCACTGGCGGCGGCACTTGTTCCCCCTCCACCTTGTGCCTTTTTCTTTTCCTTGCCTTGACGCAAAGGGAGCAAGATGAGTCGACACAGACAGGTGAACTCCAGCGGCGTTCTAATGACGTTTATGAAGATGATGATGATTTCATCGGAAGACACATGTGTGCGTTAGGGTGCGCCGAATTAGGGGACAATAGGAAAGGTTGATTGTACCCTCGGTGGTGACGCGTGCCCTGGCCAACACTGGCAACAGGGGCGATAATTTAAATCCGCATAGATTCGGCACACGCACCTTAACGGTATCGAAAAACCAAGGGGTTGGAACAAAAGGTACAGCGCCGCACACGTCACTCGCGCAACGAGATTAGAATAGAGGTTTAATGAATTCCGTCTCGGTTGAGCGGTTGGTTGAAGTAAATTTGATTCCGTGCCCAGATAAAGCGGTTCCCGGCAGAACACATGGCCCCTGCTGCTGGACGGTGGCCAGTTTTTCTAAAAACTCAAAATGGATTCCCCGTTAATAGGCCCGCTAAGGTGAGTTGGTGTGTGTTGGTCAATCGCCAAGCTCCTCCCACCCAACCAAACCGGTTTTGACGTAACAATCGTGCGCGTTATACCTGGTGAGCCCGTCCCAATTAAATTGCTACTTCCTCAATTGACGTGTACACGCGGCACGAATACGAACACAGAACAAAACGACGAAGCAGGCGTTGATGAACGAGACGCACACACTTGTTGCGCGATGCGTAATACACACGCCCAAGCAGGCCGCGACGCACACACAAAGCGATGATCGCGAGTACAAAATGGAGTCTGGCGTGGCTACCTGCGCGGTCATCTCTCCGACGTGACATCAGAGTCACTTTCTAGAAAATCCACCGTCAAGTCATCTCAATCAGTCGGAATTAGTAGGGGAGATAACGCTCGGGAATAACCCCGAACTGGGCTGCCGCAGGCAGCCCTGTCATAATCGACTCAAAGTGTCTTCCTCGTTGCCGCTTCGCGGCAATAAAAACTGACGTTTTATTACCTTCAAGCTTGCAGCCGACTTGGTCGCCAAGATGGCGGAGTAACTTGCACAGATCAAAGGTATTTGTTGGACACTCGCTCGTTCGCTCGGAATGTCAATGTTGCAGTTGGGAAATTGATCGATTCGACGCCCCCCTCCGCTAGCGTTCAGTTTTGACAGGGATCAGGTTTCCCCAGAGTAAACGCGCGGATGATCGGCTGCTGCGCAGCAGGCGGCGTCAATCAACGGCGAACCTGTCTACAAGTACAGAGTTGGCTTGCGGATTTTCCAGCGTGCGCGAAATTTGTGACCTGAAGCACGGATTTATTGACGAGGTTTAATGGGGGAAGGGAAAAACTGCAACATTGAAAGTCATCTATTTGCTACTTAATGTAGAACGGCTGATCTTAGGCTATCAATGAAGTCATGTTAAATTGGTTGAGAAATAGTGTAAATTTTGTAAGGGTTTCTGTGTGGTACAACCCAACGCCGGCTGGCCGGCAGCGAAATTATACGAAAGTATATTTCTGGAGTTTTTGTTTTGAAAAGGTCCAATAAACCAAATTTCCAGATTTTGCTTTTTGGGTGTTTTTTTAAACCGCCTTGAGTCATGGGTATTAAAAATTTGAAGTTGATTGGACCTTTTCAAAAAAATACTCTAGATTTGTATCAGGCTTTGATTTTGTAGGATAAATATTAATGTTATAAATGTTGAAAATTGTAAACATAGATTTTTTTTGGTGAACAAGGACAATTTTTTGAAATGATTGGACATTTAAGGATAAATTAATGCATTTAAATTTCACCAATTTTTATGGTAAATTCAGTGTATTGTTTTGATGATTATATAAATAACAGAATATTTAGTTCATTCATCCTTCACACAGGGTTATTAGGATTTGTTTAACTGTATGTCATAGAATTGATGACAGGGTGGCCACTCAAGTCGGAAAAAGGTCTGAAAATTGCAAAGTCAGTATTTTGAGATTTTTTCAAAAAGTCGACGAAAGTCTGAAATTTCAAGCATACTTGTTTGAATTTTTTTCAAATTTGGCACACCATTCTAAAACTTTGAGCACCCTTAAATTTTTTATGAGCGTTGGTCAAAAATGTTGATACAGGCTGATTTTGATCTTTCGGAAAAAACTTGACTAGCAAATAAAATCCAATCTCGTGTTCAATGAAAAACAGTTTTTGCTTTTTTTTTTAAATGAAAAATACTGAAATTGACAAAATAAATTTAGGACGTTTTTGTACTTAGGCAATTACAAAAATGTTTAAAAAATTCTGGAGTTGTTTGGTTTATTAAAAAAAATCAGAATAAGTTCTCATTAAACTGGATTTTTTTTACTGATTTATTGATTGTTTTTAGTGACAAATTCATTAATCAAAATGGATTATCACAATTGGATATCAAATACACAAAATTAAAAAAAAAAATTGCATGAGGGGGCAAAAAAAAGTATAAACAATGTAAATACGAGCCATCGTTTCATCATTTTAATGATAAAAGTGTTTTAAATGTTTTATACACCTGTCCTGTTGTTTTGCAATCATTGTTTTCCAAAATATCTAAGTATTGACGAAAATTACGACATTAACTTTGAAAAATATTTGCAACGGCCTTACTCGAATAAAACGTTATTATTTGAATTTGGACAACCGAAGAAGATTTGGATTTTAAAGACATGTTAAACATAAAATATGTTTTCATGTCAATCAATTTCAAAAGTAACTTTAAACTGTTTGAAGGCATTAAAAAGAGAACGTTTTTAAAATTATTATTATGGTAAATGTGTTTCTACCTTTCTGAAAATATTTCTGATCGCTAAATTTATCACTCTGATTCATCGATTGCTGATAACTATTTATTTTTGGGTTCTCTCTGTTCCATATAAAATACTTTGAATTTGGCCAAAAAATGTCACTCATTTTTTTAAATGAGTGTATTTGAAGGACGTATGGATAATTAATCTAAAACATTTCTGCAATCTGTTAAACGTAAATTATTCGAAAACCGATTGAAAAATGCTTTTTACAAAAGACGTTTAGGACCTTTTGTAAACGAACACGAGTGGTCTACTTTTAGTCTAACTTAATTTATGTCAACAAATCAATACAAAAAGCTTAGTAAATTTGAATCGAATTTGCACTTTTCAGACACAAATTAACTTTCTCTGCAAATATGGTTTATTTACCGAAATTGATTGATGAAAAATCTGTAGAATTTAGATCGGGAAACCATCTGTCATAATAAACATGATTGTATCTAGAATTTGTGACAAGAGTCTTCGTTATAGAATCCCGGTTATATTTAACTGAGTCGGTTAATTTTAGTTTACCAATTTGTTAAGCGCACACTTAGATTGTTTTACCGAATTCGGTAAATTTTACTGACTTTTCAACTGCTGAACAGTTCGGTAAACTGAAAAGTACGAAATTCGGTAAAGTAGTTAGTTATTGTTCATCTTATCCGATATTCAGTAATTTTTATTCATTTTGACAGATGATTTACCGATGTAAATTTTATCGTTTTTTCAACTATCGAATTCGGTAAACAAATCTATTTGTGCAGTGATGAAAAATCGTGTAAATCTACCGAATTCGTTAGAATTTACTCGATTGTTTGTTTTTTAATGGTATTAAATATTTGATGATTTTCTGACTGAGAAAGTCAAAAAATCATCAAATTGATACCATTTTTTTAAATATTTAAATAGAATTTAAGCAGTTTTTCTAATCGCACTCATTAAAATCTCTTTTTAAAATTCGAACTTAAATTTTTTTTGAGCTTCTTTGAATTTATCCTTAAACTTATTTAAAGATCTTGTATAGCAATCTTTAGATTTTCTAAGGTAAGGATTGTATTTTTAGAAACTTTCAACTATGATTGCAATTTTGAAACAATGATTTGTTTTGAAATACTCACACTGCAGGGCAAACTTGGCTGATGACGGCATGATACTGTCTTCTTGTCCGAACCGTGGCGGCACCAGACAAGACAACATTTGGAATCGTTGTTTTGCTTCTGCTTGCAGAACTCTCTTTCTTCACTTGTAACACTCTAATCTCACTGGTTATTTGCACCGATTAAATCCTTCCGAGCTGTAAACTTTTTCATTGTACGCGTTGCGAGGTATATTCTGAGGAAGTTGAAAAAACTCAACAAGAACTTAAAGCACTTTCATCAACTTTGCCGGGTGATTCCGGCACTTGCTAGCAGCAGTGTTTAACGTTTCCAAAGGGATTCATTCTTACTACGCACTTCCTAACAACGCGCTACCACCCGCGACTCTGTCCTTGAAGATGATCACACTCGACACAATTTTTCCGCGGAGATCACCTCAGAAACGATTCTTCGTTGTTGCTGTTGTTGTTGTTGTGATGGTTGCTTCGTTGTCTAAACAGGCTTTTGTCATTAGGTGAACACACTACACTTCGTGCGTGCGTTGTCTCCGACGTATTCTTCCGCGATTATTCCAAGAACAAAATAGCTTCTGCTCTCGTGTGTACACACTTGACTCGACGTCGGTGTATTCCTTTGTGTGTCAAGCCGGAGGTCACCTGGGTCTTTGTTGCGCGTCAGGTCACCAAACCGAACACACTCACCATATCGCGCGCCCGAGCTTTCCCTTCTGGGTTATTCCCGTTACGCGCGGGGGTCCTTCGAGCAAGGTGTGCACGTTACGCGGGTCCTCGAGTTCGTCACACTGGGGCGTAATCACCCGAAACCCCCGTTGATCTTCTTCTTCACGTTCGCGTTCGCACACTCTTCCTTTAGTACACACCTCTAGAAGCCGCTGTAACCGTCGTCGTCGTCGTCGCTCGTGTGCTTGCCAGCCGCTCGTGGAGGAGGGCTCATAATCTCGTGTTTACGCTGCGACGTTTCGGTCGCTACTAAATTGTATGTACGACAGAGGTACAACTCACCGCTCCGACACGACCAACGCGCTCGCCACCGTATACATATCTCACCCAGCGACTCCCTCTGCTTCGACTTCTCTCCCTTGCCGTCGTCGTAGCACACGTTCACGGGTCCCGTCTTCCCTGCCTCCCTGCACGTTTCGTCCCGTGTGTCGATGTATGCGGGCTTTGTTGCTGCTGTCGATGTGTGTGCAGACCGGTGAGCAGCACCCTCATCTTCTACGAGCTGTATGAACCCTTGTCCCGAAGCCCGAAGTGATTTACCAGATGTTGTCCAAGCGCGCACTCACTTCACCCGGCCACTCATCGGGTGCTCATCGTCGTCACCGAGTTCATCCAGCATGCTTGCGTTCTTGCTTGAAACGTGTTTCTACCTGCTGCCGTTGGCCTACTGAGTCGAGTCTTATCGCGGGTGAGTGTTGCGGCGCGTGCGCTTGTGTTGGTACCGGAACCCTTCTACGTTTTTACGCGCGCGGCGGTGAGTGAACTTTCATTCATCATTTCGCTCTGGTGCGGGAAGGTGGAGTTTCTTGCGGGTGTGTTGGTGTTCTTCCCCTCTCTCACTCACAGTGTTTTCTTGCGAGTCGGTACGTTGTACAACGACACGCTCTGCGTGTGTGTGTGTGTGTTTGCACTTCTTGCGGTGAGGAGAAGTTGCGCATTTTCTTGGCTTCTACAGTGTTTACACACAGCATAGCATTATGTGTCGCCGCACTAATCTACTGACGAAGATGCCCCTCTCGAGGAAGAAGTGTGTGCACACGTGTGTCGCCGTGAACGCGCAAGGTTGTTTGGGTGTATTTGCGTGGGATTAGGAAAACGATCTTCTGTGTTGTTTCCTTGCGTGTCAAAAGCTTGCGGGCAACCTGAAGCGAGCTTTTTTGGTGCGGAAAGCTTCCTTCCGGAAGGACGTGGTGGAATTGAAAGCTTGATTTCACGGGTGGTTGGGGGGTGGTGTGGAGGTTTGTTTTGTTCCAGTGCTGTTTTTGGTGGGATTTTTGTTATCGAAGAAATCGAGAAAATCTGGCAAAACAATGCAAAAGGACCGTAGGGGGTTTGTAAACAAAGAGTATAGCAGTTTCATGCCAGATGTAAACATCCTCTAGCGTGAGCAGTATACAATCTTTGTTATCTCACTTTTGCACTTAAAATAAAACCGCTCGGCCTTGGCGTAGGTGAAAGGGGTTATTAAATTAAAAAAAAAGTGCCAAAGTGGTTGATAAATTGGTCGATTAAACTGGTACAAATTTTATTTAAACCACCCTCCCCCCATTAAAAATTTGCCCAAAAAATCAGGGGGCAAGAACATATTTTTTCAAAAAACATTAAAACTTCAATGGAAATGTAAGTGCAATCAGCTGAAATCAATTTAAAATACATTCCCCTGCGTTTAGGATCAAATGCGAGTAAGTTTGAGTTGATTTAAAACCACCCTAGTAACATTTTAGGTTTTAAGTAGGCCATAAAAGCCCATATAGGCCGTATGAAGGTTTGCAGAACCATGATAAAACCTATAAGTTTAAAAATGTTACTAGGACACTTTGGATTTTTGAAAATTTTCGATGCACAGTACCGCAAAAAACATTTTTTTTTGTCAAATCTTACATCTCTCTCTTGATTTGAGCAATTCTCTACGAAATCGGTCTTTTTTCTTCAATTTTAATTTTTATATTTTTAATCCGACTGAAGCTTTTTTGGTGCCTTCGGTATGCCCAAAGAAGCCATATTGCATCATTAGTTTGTCCATATAATTTTCCATACAAATTTTGCGGCTGTCCATACACAAATGTCTGTATCTTTTGAAGGAATTTTTTGATCGACTTGGTGTCTTCGGCAAAGTTGTAGGTATGGATACGGACTACACTGGAAAAAAATAATACAAGGTAAAAAAAAAATGGTGATTTTTTTATTTAGCTTTTTATCACTAAAACTTGATTTGCAAAAAAACACTATTTTTATTTTTTTTTATTTTTTGATAGGTTTTAGAAGACATAAAATGCCAACTTTTCAAAAATTTTCAGGTTGTGCAAAAAATCATTGACCGAGTTATAATTTTTTTAATCAATACTGATTTTTTCAAAAAATCTAAATTTTGGTCGCAAAAATTTTTCAACTTCATTTTTCGATGTAAAATCAAATTTGCAATCAAAAAGAACCTAACTGAAATTTTGATAAAGTGCACCGTTTTCAAGTTAAATCCATATTTAGGTGACTTTTTTGAAAATAGTCGAAGTTTTTCATTTTTTAAAATTAGTGCACATGTTTGCCCACTTCTGACAAAAATATTTTTGAAAAGCTGAGAAAATTCTCTATATTTTGCTTATTCGGACTTTGTTGATACGACCTTTAGTTGCTGAGATATTGCAATGCAAAGGTTAAAAATAGGAAAATTGATGTTTTCTAAGTCTCACCCAAACAGCGCACCATTTTTCAATGTCGATATCTCAGCAACTAATGGTCCGATTTTCAATGTTAAAATATCAAATATTTGAGAAATTTTCCGATCTTTTCGAAAACAATATTTTCAAAATTTTCAAATCAAGACTAACATTTTAAAAGGGCGTAATATTGAATGTTTTTTTAGAGAAATTTCAACGATTTAAAAAAATCTTAGCGGGTATATCAAAAATTTTGAAAATCAGCTTTAACATTTTTGGGTTTCAAGTCATTTTAGCGCAACATTAATTATCTCGTCAAAATTTATAAAAAAAATCCCATAGTTTCAGAGGAATTTGATGAAACATTTCAATACCAAATAATACCACAATGATGCATCCTGACTTAGAAAATTTTCCACAATGTCAAGTCATTTCTTTAGGGGGTACAGTCATCCCAAATATTCGGAACACTTTTGTGATAATTTGTCAATAGCATGCCAAATGCAGTTTTTCTCTCGACCTTACTATTTTTAGGACCTTTAATTGGACATTTTCTTGCAATTTTACAAGTAAAAGTAGTACTTTTTGAATAAAAAACATCATTTTAAGACTGTTTTATCCAGAGCAGCAAAACACTGCCTCCAAATTGCCTGTTCCATGATTGTGGGATGTTATTGTGCCTCCCACAATTGTGGAACACCTGAATTTGACTGATAGTTTAACAAAAAAAAGTTATCAGACCATGGATAAAACATCACTAAGCTTGAGTTTCACTGGTTGCAGTGTGTGAAGTCATTATTTTGTTACAAATATGTACTCTTGGAGGGATCCAAAGTTTGTTTACATCCGTAAGAAAAAAGTGTTCCGAATTTGTGGATTTCAAGGGTCAAAGTATTTCTTCAAAAACTTGCTATAAAAGTTAAAATTTGCAGTTGTTCGAAACAGCATTCGAAAGATCGCAAGAAAAGATTTCAAATGAAGGTAAAAGCGAATCATTAAGTTCAATTATCGATTTGGTATGATTTTTTGAACATTGGCCAATCTGTAAACTGTTTCGAATATGAGGGATGACTGTAATTGTTTTTTGAATATTATGAATTTATTGATATTAATCAAATTTTCAACAGGAGCACGACTATAACGATGTATACAGCCCTACAACACTTTTTGTTTAGAAAATTAAAATTTAGCTTGAACAAAAATGTTGTTTTGCCTTTGTTTGGATGTTCGATAAGTAGCTGGAAATAGACCCAAGTACCATGATAATACTATACATTTTTGGATAGGTATTTGAAAAAATCCAAAGAAATCCAAAGTTGGAAGATTTGGCATCCCTGTCTCAAGTTATGACTACTTAATTGATATTATTGTATTTTTAATGCCGGGTCACACTTATATGTATGTAAACAATGTCCGGATCAATCATCCGACCTTTCGTTGTATAGGTTCTTTAGAGACTTTCCAAACGAGTCTAAAAGATTGAAGATTTGACAACCGTGTCTCGTGTGCCAATGACCACTTTAATGATACAGTCGACTCTCTGGTTGTCAATATCCAAGGGACCGTCGAGGAAGAGAATCATCAGTTTACAGAATGATGCAAAATAAAGACTCGATTGAAAATATGTTTTTCTTGGTACCTAGCTATGGGAGAGAATCATGGCAACGTCCAGCAAACAAAAACAAACTAATGTCAAACACCCTTCAAAGCTTCGTTTCGCAAAGAAAAATGTCTATGCAAGCTTCGCTAGGAGACTAGGTGATTTTAGCGGATTGCAGACTGGATTTTCGCCATGTGATGTGATGATTGTCTAAGCCCAAGTTGCCTAGGAATCGATAATTGGGAATAGAACCAATTCCACCTGAACCAGATTCTCACCACCATGGCAGCCGTCCATTGCCGGCCGCTCCCATCTCCACCGCGCACCAGGGACAAGGAAAGGGAATTGGAAGACGGGAAGTGTTGATGCTCCACTTTTTTAAGAGTATTAAGGGAAAATCTCCACGGTGTCCTCAAGTAAGTTTCGCTTGGAGTTGGACGGTTTTTGGGAAGGTGAATAGTCTGAGGAGCCACCCTAGGCGAGTGGTAACGACCTTTGGCATTGTTGTTCGAATTCTTCGTGTGTTCTCATTTCTAATGGGAAAGCTTTCAATCCTTCTCATCTCTTATTGGATGAATTCTATCAGTCGCCCAGGCTATTTTTAGCGAGGTATTTTTAGATTCAATTTCAACTGCGCTTGCAATCTTGTTTGAGAACTGATGTTCAACTCGCATTCAATTTGACTCTTAGTCCGATTTTTGGATTCAACTATACCAGTCTAATTCCTCCTCAAGCTACCAATGCTCCACGGTTAAGTGGAAAGCATTTTGCTTGCCAATCCTAAGGACAGGGAATCGAACCCCGCCGTGAGCTTGAAGTCTTTTCATTAATTCCAAATTCAATGAGTCCAGATCTTTTTCGTTGGGAGCAGATGGGTATCGAACCCAGAACCATTCGCTTATAAAGCGAACATCGTAACCATTCAGCCTCGACCGCTCCTAAAGAAAAATGTCTATGCAAGCCATGAGATAGTGACAATATTGACAACCGGAAGAGGTTTTTAAAGCAAACAGAATCCAAGGGACCGTCGAGGAAGAGATCCTTCAAGCAAGAGAAAATATCGAGGAATAAAGCCAATCGAAGTATGCAGTTTGAAGGGACTGAAGAATTCATCGATAGATGGAGCAATATTGATATTGAGAAGATCGACAGCCAGAGAGTCGACTGTACAAATATTTTTAAAAGTTTTTGTCACCCCCCCCCCCTTCAAAATTGGCCCGAAAAATCAGGGGGAAAAAAAATTTTTTTGCAATAAACTTTAAAATTTCAATGAAAGTTCAAGTGCAACCAGCTGAAATCAAATTAAAATACATTCTCCTGCGTTTAAAATCATTTTTAGCATGTTTGGGTTTATTAAAAAATCTTAAGATTTTTTGAAAATTTTCGATGCAAAATCTTTTTTTTCGATACAATTTTTGTTTTTGTCAGATATTAGATTTTTTGAAAACTAATGATTGCAAAACAACTGAACTAGTGTAAAATGCATTTAAGACACTTTTTTCATTTAAATGTGAAGACTATGGCTTGTTATTAAAATTTTTATATTTTTTTATTTTTTTGCCCCCCCCCCCCTTGACCTCTGCCAGGGCCGAGGGACAAAAACTTTTTTAAATATTTGCATCGGCCTTATTGGACTTAGTTGGTATCATATCAATATCTTAGTTTGCTCTACTAGGTTTCCAAAGAAATAAAATTATAATTATGTAAGTAGTGGAAAAGACTTCAACCACAAGGAGGATTAAGTTAGTTTTTTTCTTCAAAATATGAATATCTTGATAATTATTCAACCCCCTCTCGACCTTGTTTAAATCGAGAGACATATTTTGAAAAATTAAAACGGCTGGTAGTTTTAGCATCAATGAATTACTTTTTTCAGAACAGAAAGTATATTCAATTTAAAATTTAGCTCGAAATTTAATCACTGTTGGGGAATCGCTGAGTTATGTCAAATATTCTTATCAAACTTAATTTTTTTTTCTGGATAATCACGATAATCACAGAAGCAATAAAATATCGTCATCAGAATTCTACATAGTTATTCAAATTAATATTATTGTATTCCTGGAATTTTTCCACAATCCACTACTTTGAACATACCAGCGCTACAAAATGGTGTCAAAGCTGCCATGAATCAGTGCCAGTGTTGTGTGATAAACACTGCGAGAACAAGACGAACGAAACGATATCTCACAATTCCTAGAAGTGCAAATCGCACCAAACCCGTGTAACTACTGATAAGGGAGAGAGAAAAAAAATACCACAATTTTCCTTGAGAAGAACTATCAGGCCAGGCAGCAAAAGCTGACTGTTGTGCGCAGCGCACTTTGCTTTCTTAGACTCTGGAGTTGAACTCCGAGTAATCATCCCTCGTGTCGGCTGTACTGACTGGTGAGCTACTGAGCCATGCGGGGTGGTCAACGCAACGGTCTCATCAACCGACCGACCGCGCACAGGGGAAAGTATTTTGCTCTGGTACCGAAAGGGGAAGCTGGCCATCACTTTCAGAGTCAGTCAGTCGAGGCTCGAGCGGAAGTGTTGAGCTAGATAAGAAAACGTCAACGCGTTCACCGCAGCAGAACATGTGTTCAACAAGAAGCGAACGGTATACGAATCACCATCAGAGAAACAAAAAGGAGTAAACAAATCAAGCCAACGAATCGGGACAAGAACTTTGACGGTTGTCGGTTGTGTGAATGCAGTCAGCGGGCGACGTTATCAGAGACCGTTCCACGGTGCACCGGGGCTAAGCTTCTTATCAGTTTCAGTGCGCGAACGAAGAGGGCGGTCCCTGTGTTCCCTGATGTGAACACAATTGCGCCGTGCGGTTTGTTGTGACTCTGTTGCACAGAAGAACCCTTTCTTTCGTTGACTTTGTTCTGTTTGGCCGGGGCAAGGTTCTTGACGATGGATGCTGCGATTTGTTGGCGATGACTAGCTAAATGCATTCTTTGTTTAAGAGTAGAGAGCACAACATTTTAAATGTTTAATGGAATATTGAAGACAGTTCTGCAGTCGATGAAAATTATTTAAAGGAAAAGAAAATTTTTCTGAGGCCTTCGGACAACCGAGTCTGGACTGTAACAAGCCATATTTTTAACATTTGCTGGAAAACGTGTTTTAAATTGCATTTTACACTAGTTCTGTTGTATTGCAATCATAAGTTTAAAAAAAAAAATAAGATTTGGCGAAAACAAACATTTTAACGGAAAAAAACTTTTTGCTTCGAAAATTGTTTAGTATAGTTTTAGGCAAAATATCGATATTTTCCATGCATTATTAAATATTTTTAGATTTAGTCGCATTTAAATTTTTCAATCGATTGAAAATTGAAGAAATAACAAATTTGACAACATCGAATCCGTGCAAAATCACTCAAAACTACGCATTAGCAATTCGACAAGATGTAATTTTCAATTAGGAATTTTCGGTTTGTCTCTATACAAATCAGCGTGTTCATTTAAATGAATATTATGATAAACTGTAACTTGTGAAGAGATTTTTGTATCGATTACGATTCTTTTGCAAAGAAGACTATTAAGGGGTTACATATATGTAGAAAATCACCAAATTTAATGTTACAGAAAATTTATTCAATCCACTAAAAAGATGATTTTCAATCACTCCTGGAAGTTTTATGAAGATATTACATGATTAAACTGAGTAAGAGACGATTTAAGTTCAAAATTTTGCCATGCGCAAAGCGGACTGTCAAACTTTGTGAGCGTTTTTCTCAAAACACCGAGTTGATTTACCGGTGCCACGATATCTCGAGATGGGATGAACCAAATTGGCTGAAATTTGAGGTGAAGACTCCCAAGACATATCCTGTATGCTTGACGAAACCCGATTTTTAAATTTTGCTTTTTTAAAAAATACAAAAATCAAATACTGACGATTTTTTATATGAAAAACATAAAAGTATTTTTATCTTTTTTTTAAATATTTTTTTTTTCAAAATCGGCCTTCGTCATGTACACGGGAAGGTTGAAGAGCCTTATTTCAGTTTATTCCGGATTTTTTTTATTCCAGGTCCAGGTTTTTCTGAAATTGACCAAAATGATACATATTTTTGACTAAAAATTTATATTTGGTGGTTAAAGTAAGGAAACTGTTGAATACTTAGTAATCGAAAGGATTTTTAAAGCAAAGGAATTTTTATTGGGCATATATCAGCATAAATTTCAATTTGTATTTTAAAGGAAAATTGTAAAGTGTAATGATCGGCAAAATACTGATATTTTCTATGTTTTTTAATATTGTTTTTGATTTTTTTCGCATTTCGTTTTTTCAATCGATTGATTGTTAAATAAATGTCAAATATTTGACCACCCAAATAAAGCTATTTGAGGATTTAACAACAAAGAGCACCTCGATCCGATGCTCCGTATTGAACTGATTCGCGTTCGAACGAAACCGTCATTTTTTTTAAATATATATTGATATAACGTATATTATTTCATCATTCCCAAGTTAATTAATAATTCTACTGATTCAAACTCCCAACAGAGTTGCGTTGGAGAATTTGAACGGTGTGCATCGCGGTCCTCGCGCAGGATTTTCGTTGCCGTTTCCGTCTTTGTTGTCCCCCCGATTGTGTGTGTATTTCGATCCGGGCGGTTTCGGGATGTTTGACAGTTGCGTTGAAGAATTTGAACGGTGTGCGTCGCGGTCCTCGCGCAGGATATTCGTTGCCGTTTCCGTCTTTGTTGTCCCCCAATTGTGTGTGTATTTCGATCCGGGCGGTTTCGGGATGTTTGACAGTTGCGTTGAAGAATTTGAACGGTGTGCGTCGCGGTCCTCGCGCAGGATATTCGTTGCCGTTTCCGTCTTTGTTGTCCCCCCGATTGTGTGTGTATTTCGATCCGGGCGGTTTCGGGATGTTTGACAGTTGCGTTGGAGAATTTGCGTGTATTTCGATCCTGGCGGTTTCGCGTTTTCGCATTTTAGTTGGTTTTATCTTTCCACAGCCGGCTGTCTAAGATTAAATCATTTATGCTAAACTCAACACCAAATAACCGGGAATAGTCTCATCCGCATACTCCGACTGTTTGCCTTGAGAATGCATAATACATCACACCATTAAACAAAATTTATTGATTATTGGGTCGCATCATCATCCTCTATGTTGAATCCTGGCCATTACCCTTACCCACTAACAAAATCCCAAGTAGAAGTAGTTTTCCGGCACACGCGGGGGTGTGGATATCGTATAGAACCTACCCTTGGTAGCAGCCTGTGCTAACTATCATTCCCGTCCCATTCCCTCGAGATCTACAAACTGACATGGCGGGCGCCGTTGGTGGCCAACGACTGTTTCCTATTCGCACCGGCTCTAGTTTTGATGATCGTGATGTTTTATCTTTTCAGCGCATTCATGCATGCTGTTGATAAGGGAAACATCATTTGATCGTTGAAGCGTGTGACCGGTTGTGCTGATGGGATATTATGGTCCTGTTCAGCAACGGAGAAGGACAACCATGGGTGGTCTCTCATGCTCATGCTCATGCTCAATTCTACTGATTCAAACTCCCAACAGCGTGCTGCAGACCCGTTGTTATCCCGGGCATGGTCTTCGGGTCTATAGGACCCAGTAGCACTATAAAAGTGATTGTAACTTTTGACCAAAAACACCTAGAGATCTGAAATTTTGTGACTTTGTGTAACTTATTAAGACACACATTCTGGCCAAAAATGAACTTCCGGTGGCCACCGGAAGCGCCCGCCAAAAAAAAACTGACACCAATGGTATTCCGGGTCTATAGGACCCAGAAATGTTTTCGGCTGCCAAAATTCGAGATTGTAACCGATTTTGGATGTCTTGACCTCGAATGAAAGGCTAGGATGTCTACTTTCTGAATCTGACCGGCAGAACCGGTTTTGGACACCATGGCCACCGGGAACCTGCTATAACCGAAAAAAGTCCTTTTTGAGGCCCCTACTTTGAGGAACTGTATCTCCGAAACGATTGCACATAGCAGGTTGCTTCCGGTTGCATTCGACAGATAATAACCTGAATTTTAAGCCCCAGAAAAAATAATTGGTCCATAGTGGCCACCGGTTCCGGTAACCCGGAACTTCCGGAAAACTTGATTTTTGAAGTTTTTGACATAAAACCGTCACACGGACCAGTCTTTTGAAACGGATTAATTTGCAAATCATTGCAGAAGGATACTACATACTACCCCTGACTGTTTGGTATCGGTTCTGGCCAACTGTGGCCAATCCGGAACCGGTTCCAGGGGTACCCTAAACGGTTCCAATAATTGTCACGCTAGAAATCCGTCATGTTGCATATCAAACTTCATGAAATTGAAAGTTATGACCATCTGAGGTCATGCGGATGTCCTCTGACCCAACCTGGTCACTCCGGTACCGGTTACCGGTGGCCACTGAGGGACACTATCGGAATATGCAATGAACCCTATCATCCGACGTATCAAACTTCATGAAATTGAAAGTTATGACCATCTGAGGTCATGCCGATGTCCTCTGACCCAACCTGGTCACTCCGGAACCGGCTACCGGTGGCCACTAAGGGACACTATCGGAATATGCAATGAACCCTATCATCCGACGTATCAAATTTCATGAAATTGAAAGTTATGACCATCTGAGGTCATGCCGATGTCCTCTGACCCAACCTGGTCAATCCGGAACCGGTTACTGGTGACCACTGAGGGACAATATCGGAATATGCAATGAACCCTATCATCCGACGTATCAAACTTCATGAAATTGAAAGTTATGACCATCTGAGGTCATGCCGATGTCCTCTGACCCAACCTGGTCACTCCGGAACCGGTTACCGGTGGCCACTGAGGGACACTATCGGAATATGCAATGAACCCTAACATCCGACGTATCAAACTTCATGAAATTGAAAGTTATGACCATCTGAGGTCATGCCGATGTCCTCTGACCCAACCTGGTCAATCCGGAACCGGTTACTGTTGGCCACTGAGGGACACTATCGGAATATGCAATGAACCCTAACATCCGACGTATCAAACTTCATGAAATTGAAAGTTATGACCATCTGAGGTCATGCCGATGTCCTCTGACCCAACCTGGTCACTCCGGAACCGGTTACCGGTGGCCACTGAGGGACACTATCGGAATATGCAATGAACCCTATCATCCGACGTATCAAACTTCATGAAATTGAAAGTTAGGACCATCTGAGGTCATGCCGATGTCTCCTGACCCAACCTGGTCACTCCGGAACCGGCTACCGGTGGCCACTGAGGGACACTATCGGAATATGCAATGAACCCTATCATCCGACGTATCAAACTTCATGCAATTGCAAGTTATGACCATCTGAGATCATGCCGGAAGACGAGGGGTTATTTTGCAGACATGGTTTATCCATTTATCCGGCAGAGTAAATCTGCCAAGCTTTCTAGCTCAGTTAAACAAAAACGACAGTGGCCCCATGTTGATTTTGTGCAGGTGATATCTAGCAGGACAATGTCCTGTTATAAGCCCTGCGAGTATTCGTAGTTCCCTATGGTTTAAGCCAAGAAGTTTCTTGATAATTGAAGGACTTAGAGTGATAAAAGTTTTCGCTTGTTCATTGCATATTCCGATAGTGTCCCTCAGTGGCTACCGGTAACTGGTTCCGGAGTGACCAGGTTGGGTCAGAGGACATCGGCATGACCTTAGATCGTCATAACTTTCAATTTCATGAAGTTTGATACGTCGGATGATAGGGTTCATTGCATATTCCGATAGTGTCCCTCAGTGTCCACCGGTAACCGGTTCCGGAGTGACCAGGTTGGGTCAGAGGACATCGGCATGACCTCAGATGGTCCTAACTTTCAATTTCATGAAGTTTGATACATCGGATGATAGGGTTCATTGCATATTCCGATAGTGTTCCTCAGTGGCCACCGGTAGCCGGTTCCAGAGTGACCAGGTTGGGTCAGAGGGACATCAGCATGCCTCAGATGGTCCTAACTTTCAATTTCATGAAGTTTGATACGTCGGATGATAGGGTTCATTGCATATTCCGATAGTGTTCCTCAGTGGCCACCGGTAGCCGGTTCCAGAGTGACCAGGTTGGGTCAGAGGGACATCAGCATGACCTCAGATGGTCATAACTTTCAATTTCATGAAGTTTGATACATCGGATGATAGGGTTCATTGCATATTCCGATAGTGTTCCTCAGTGGCCACCGGTAGCCGGTTCCAGAGTGACCAGGTTGGGTCAGAGGGACATCAGCATGACCTCAGATGGTCCTAACTTTCAATTTCATGAAGTTTGATACGTCGGATGATAGGGTTCATTGCATATTCCGATAGTGTCCCTCAGTGGCTACCGGTAACTGGTTCCGGAGTGACCAGGTTGGGTCAGAGGACATCGGCATGACCTCAGATCGTCATAACTTTCAATTTCATGAAGTTTGATACGTCGGATGATAGGGTTCATTGCATATTTCGATAGTGTCCCTCAGTGGCCACCGGTAACCGGTTCCGGAGTGACCAGGTTGGGTCAGAGGACATCGGCATGACCTCAGATGGTCCTAACTTTCAATTTCATGAAGTTTGATACATCGGATGATAGGGTTCATTGCATATTCCGATAGTGTTCCTCAGTGGCCACCGGTAGCCGGTTCTGGAGTGACCAGGTTGGGTCAGAGGGACATCAGCATGACCTCAGATGGTCTTAACTTTCAATTTCATGAAGTTTGATACATCGGATGATAGGGTTCATTGCATATTCCGATAGTGTTCCTCAGTGGCCACCGGTAGCCGGTTCCAGAGTGACCAGGTTGGGTCAGAGGGACATCAGCATGACCTCAGATGGTCCTAACTTTCAATTTCATGAAGATTGATACATCGGATGATAGGGTTCATTGCATATTCCGATAGTGTCCCTCAGTGGTCACCAGTAACCGGTTCCGGATTGACCAGGTTGGGTCAGAGGACATCGGCATGACCTCAGATGGTCCTAACTTTCAATTTCATGAAGTTTGATACGTCGGATGATAGGGTTCATTGCATATTCCGATATTGTCCCTCAGTGGTCACCAGTAACCGGTTCCGGATTGACCAGGTTGGGTCAGAGGATATCGGCATGACCTCAGATGGTCATAACTTTCAATTTCATGAAGTTTGATACGTCGGATGATAGGGTTCATTGCATATTCCGATAGTGTCCCTCAGTGGCCACCGGTAGCCGGTTCCGGAGTGACCAGGTTGGGTCAGAGGACATCGGCATGACCTCAGATGGTCATAACTTTCAATTTAATGAAGTTTGATACGTCGGATGATAGGGTTGATTGCATATTCCGATAGTGTCCCTCAGTGGTCACCAGTAACCGGTTCCGGATTGACCAGGTTGGGTCAGAGGACATCGGCATGACCTCAGATGGTCCTAACTTTCAATTTCATGAAGTTTGATACGTCGGATGATAGGGTTCATTGCATATTCCGATATTGTCCCTCAGTGGTCACCAGTAACCGGTTCCGGATTGACCAGGTTGGGTCAGAGGATATCGGCATGACCTCAGATGGTCATAACTTTCAATTTCATGAAGTTTGATACGTCGGATGATAGGGTTCATTGCATATTCCGATAGTGTCCCTCAGTGGCCACCGGTAGCCGGTTCCGGAGTGACCAGGTTGGGTCAGAGGACATCGGCATGACCTCAGATGGTCATAACTTTCAATTTAATGAAGTTTGATACGTCGGATGATAGGGTTCATTACATATTCCGATAGTGTCCCTCAGTGGCCACCGGTAACCGGTTCCGGAGTGACCAGGTTGGGTCAGAGGACATCGGCATGACCTCAGATGGTCATAACTTTCAATTTCATGAAGTTTGATACGTCGGATGATAGGGTTCATTGCATATTCCGATAGTGTCCCTCAGTGGCCACCGGTAACCGGTACCGGAGTGACCAGGTTGGGTCAGAGGACATCCGCATGACCTCAGATGGTCATAACTTTCAATTTCATGAAGTTTGATATGCAACATGACGGATTTCTAGCGTGACAATTATTCGAACCGTTTAGGGTACCCCTGGAACCGGTTCCGGATTGGCCACAGTTGGCCAGAACCGATACCAAACAGTCAGGGGTAGTATGTAGTATCCTTCTGCAATGATTTGCAAATTAATCCGTTTCAAAAGACTGGTCCGTGTGACGGTTTTATGTCAAAAACTGCAAAAATCAAGTTTTCCGGAAGTTCCGGGTTACCGGAACCGGTGGCCACTATGGACCAATTATTTTTTCTGGGGCTTAAAATTCAGGTTATTATCTGTCGAATGCAACCGGAAGCAACCTGCTATGTGCAATCGTTTCGGAGATACAGTTCCTCAAAGTAGGGGCCTCAAAAAGGACTTTTTTCGGTTATAGCAGGTTCCCGGTGGCCACGGGGTCCAAAACCGGTTCTGCCGGTCAGATTCAGAAAGTAGACATCCTAGCCTTTCATTCGAGGTCAAGACATCCAAAATCGGTTACAATCTCGAATTTTGGCAGCCGAAAACATTTCTGGGTCCTATAGACCCGGAATACCATTCGTGTATGTAGAAAACGAAGACCATGGCCAGGTTATTTTAACTAGTCAGCGCTTTGGCATCTCTATACAGCTTGGAAAGGCGGTTGAATATTTTGTAAAGTATTTAAAAACGTCACTTAATCCACCTTTAAGTGGTTGGTGCCTTTCTCACATTCATATATTACATAGTCGCTTTGTGTACTATCTTGTTACACGTCCTATTTTTTTTACAACAGACTTGTCACAAAATTGCACACTAGCGATGACATTTAGCCAAAACAGCATCATTCGCCCTTAAAATATTTAATATGGACCTGGACATCATTTTAGTCGAATTAGAGGAAAGTGGGGCAAGACGACCATATGGGGCAAGAGGAACAATCGCTCGTACGGCCGTAATTTTTTTCAATTTTAATTATTTCCAGTATGAGAAATTGTTGCTAGCAATGCAATGAGCTAATTCTACTACCACATAACCGCCAAAACGACGTAAACGCCACGGAGCATAAGATTTAATGAAGTTTTTTTTCAAAACCTTTGTTTTCTTATAATATTTTGAAAGTACAAAATAAGGCTTAGGGTTCGTTTTAAGGGTCATTTTATCAAAATGCAATTTATCCTAGATCAGTAGTGTCTCTACCAATGACATGAACCTATTACAAAGTATGATTTAACTTTTGGTTATTTTTGTTGAGAGTTTTTAAAAAATCTTGTTCAGGTGGGGCAAGTGTACCATATGGATTTTTAGTATGGACAAAAATACGAATTACTGCTACAACATATTTTATTGGGAAATAAATCCATGAAAGTACTTAGAAACTGATAAACAATTGTTAAAAAAAATTAAAATCATTTTTTTACATAAAAAACAGGATTTTTTAATAACTTGTTCTTACAAAGTCTTAGTCAAGACCTAGAATAAGATGATTATAATCAAATCCGACAGATTTTTTAACTTTTTAATGGAATATAATGAGCATTTCCTTAGCTTGTTACACTTGCCCCACATTCCCCTATCAAAGATCCGGCCTCTAAAAAGTGCATAAATAACGTTTAAGTGTCAATAACTTTTGATATAGGTTTGTCAGATCTTCGATGTTCTAAGCTCTTTGGAAAGGGCTTTTAAATACCTTGTATGTATAACAAAACGGGATTTCATACAAAAACCACCCTTTTTACAATCTCCGGACTTTAGTTAAAATAATTTTTTAGCATAACTTTTGAAGTACCGTCACTGGGGGTGACATTGGGTCTGGGGGTGAGATTGGGTCAAAGTATTTTTTTTACGGATTTTACCATTTCCCAGGTACAGTGTTGAAAATCCGAAGACTATGATTAAATAAGCGATTAATCGCTGCCTGTTACACCTAACGAATAAGACTGCTGAGAATAGTCTTTATTCTCAAATTGCCACGACTAGCTGTCATTCGTCAAGAGTGCAGTCGATGATTGTAACAACCCGTGACTGCTGGCGGTAAAGGGGCAAGATTGTATTTTGATCGCAGCAAGTTGGCGACTAAAGCCAATCATTATTTTTTTTAATCGTCCCTGCCACACTCAACGATCAAGTGACAGTCACGAAAAACGGGATCAAAGCATACTCAGAGGGCCTTTCTTCAGGCAATCATATTCGCTAGAAGAGATTTTCTTTCAACCTTGCCCAGGTACTTTCAATGAAACTAAATTATGTTAAAAGGGTTGTGCAAGGGACATCTTAAGATGACTTTTCTGAAAAAATCTCGTTCTTAGAACAAATCCTGCCATTTTAGCAGCTGTGTAAGGTTGAGGTACGTTTTTGGCCAAAAATTACCTCTCGAAAAAACAACTTTTAAAAATTTTTGTTGGATTTGATCAAAAAGTACCCAAATGTTTGAAAATCTCTACTTAAAATATTTTAGCATGTCAATACGATTCCCTCGAACAAGAAACAATGTTGGATGACTTGTTTTTACTATATCTTTGTATTTGAGCATCTTTTTAGTTTCATTTGACCCAATGTCACTCCCTCAAAGGGGTGAGATTGGGTCAATTTTCAAACGATTGCCATTTAAGGTAGAGTCCATCAAATCACACCGTATTTTGGGAAAATGTTAGTAAATTATCTAAGAACAATTCTACGATAAAAGATTTTCGATGTTATTCAAATTGCTTTTGTTATTAAGAAATCAAGCAAAACAATGCCAAAGGGCCGTTGTGGGTTTGTAAACAAAGAGTGTGTCCTGCTCACGCTAGAGGATGTTTACACCTGGCATGAAAGGGATACACTCTTTGTTCACAAACCCACAACGGCCCTTTGGCATTGTTTTGCTAGAAATTACGAGAGGTGTATCGTTTTTTGACCCATAGTCACCCCTACTGACGGTACTGTTCTAAACTTCATAATATTAACTAGGTCTTAAGGGGATGGGAGGAAGGCAAAAAGTTTAAATAAATTTGCGTGAGTCTAAAAAAAATCACTGAATTTATAAAGCATTAACTGACTTTTTCCATACAGCAGCCTTCGAATTCAGTACAGATGTTGTAAAATTAAATCGTTTTTTTCTACATTGGCCACTGAAATCACTGCCTCATTACATCCAAACCAAAGGTGTTCAACATGGTCATTTACTTCAAACTGCATCCCCACTCTCTCTCTCCCAGTGCAATTGCCCTGCAAAAGTGCTGCTGCTCTCAACCTGTCCCCTAGAAATCCCTCCAGCAAACACACTCAACTGCAATATCCCGACAGATGGCTAAGAAGTCATCGGCAAACGTGTAATTTCGGGTAAATTCATTCGTAAACACCAACCGACCGTGACAAAGCCCCGCAGTCCTCGTGAATAAAAGTCGAACCGCGTGCGCAGCAGCCAAAGGTGGAAAATCCATAAACGTCATCTGTTCCGTTTTCCGAAAGGCGACGGTGAAAAACCTGTAATTGGATTTCCCCCTGGGTTTCGGGTCTGGTCCAGCCTGCCTGAAAAGTACGGCCGGCGTACGGCGGAAATCTTTTATTCCTGCGATTAGAGAGCGATTTCAATTTCAATGGAATGGATTGTGGAAGGTTTAGGGTAGCTGCGGACATGTTTGACCTTTGGAAAATTGTATCACTTCCGTTATTTTCCATATTTACGGACGTAAGTTTGTCAAATTTTTTTAAGTTATGGGATAAAGGTCCAACATACGACAACTTACCATATTTAAATCGCCGGATAGAACATGCTGAATTTAGAAGGGGGAGGAAGTGTTGCGAGCTGAGGTGTTTAGTCAACTGTCTTCATTTACGCAGCTCGTGCAGAAGCTGCTGATCGTTCGTGGACCGGTTTTCTCTGTGGAAATGTTGGGCAACCTTAAATCGGCGAGGGTGAGCAAAAGGTACACACGCGGGCATTATAGTTTCCCTCGATTGAAAACGGTGAATGATTTTTTCCTCTCCCCGGACGATGAGGGTTACAGGTATTATCATGAGGGTGCAGGCTGCTGTGGGCAGTGTCTCAGGTCTATGGACGAGTAAAAACTTTTGAAATTGCACTTTTGTGCACATGTGGCCGTTGTTGATTGTGATGTTTTTTGATTTAATAGCCTGGAAATTTCAGCAGAATATATTTAAATATTCAAATTATTAAATGCTTTTCTTTTTTTAAAGGTAGGGGAAATTCTCGTATGTTTGGCAGATTAAGCACTCGCTCCTAACTCCATCCAATTTGCTGATTTTCACTATTTAAACAACTAATTTTGCAAAACTTTTGATAGAAACTTGCTTGCTCGATTCTCATTGAGCTATATTTTTCACTCGATTTCAGTTGAAAACGCTTTTAATTAGCTTTAATTGAATTCAAAGTTCTGACTTGCCAACATTAGAGGCACGCTGGAATTAGATGCTGTTTCTCTACTAAGTATAATCCAAGTTCGAAGTTTTAAAGTTTTAAAGTTTTAAAGTTTTATAGTTTTAAAGTTTTAAAGTTTTAAAGTTTTAAAGTTTTAAAGTTTTAAAGTTTTAACGTTTTAAAGTTTTAAAGTTTTAAAGTTTTAAAGTTTTAAAGTTTTAAAGTTTTAAAGTTTTAAAGTTTTAAAGTTTTAAAGTTTTAAAGTTTTAAAGTTTTAAAGTTTTAAAGTTTTAAAGTTTTAAAGTTTTAAAGTTTTAAAGTTTTAAAGTTTTAAAGTTTTAAAGTTTTAAAGTTTTAAAGTTTTAAAGTTTTAAAGTTTTAAAGTTTTAAAGTTTTAAAGTTTTAAAGTTTTAAAGTTTTAAAGTTTTAAAGTTTTAAAGTTTTAAAGTTTTAAAGTTTTAAAGTTTTAAAGTTTTAAAGTTTTAAAGTTTTAAAGTTTTAAAGTTTTAAGGTTTTGAAGTTTTAAGGTTTTAAAGTTTTAAGGTTATGAAGTTTTAAAGTTTTTATTTTTTTAAAGTTTTTATTTTTTTTAACTTTTTTATAGTTTTTTAGTTTTTATAATATAAAGTTGCTGGTTGTTGATTATTGTTTGTTGGTTTTTGGTTGTTTTTTATTGGTTATTAGTTGTTAGTTTTAAAATGATGTAAACCAGCGATTCTCAACGGGGGTACCGAGCCTACTTGATTTACATGGTAGGGGGTACCAGCCTAGAAGAAGGTTGAGAATCGCTGATGTAAACTAATTGATTCGTAAAATAACTAGTTTTGAATCACCTTAACAATGACGTTTCGATTTTGCTCAACGGTAGGCCAAAGTCACATTCCGTTCATTCTTCTCCCAAACCAACATCATCCCCGAAGAGCATTACCTTTAAACAACCTAGAAATCCGAAACCGGTTCACCCCCTAAATAAAACTGATGATGGTGCACAGTATCACCTTACTTAAACATTTTCATACAGGTCTGGGTAGCTCGCGTGAGTTGTCAGAGCCCGAAAAGGGGTCGTATGGTTTGGACAACCGAAAGAATAAAAATCAGCAAGCCTTCAACCCTCATCTTTCTCTCTGGTGCTAGTTCAGGTTTGATGCTGGCTAGAAATGCATCAACCAAAAAAATGCACACGCGACCAATTCGATACGATTTAGAACCTGCACACTTCACAGGACTCGTGGCCTGCCCTTAACAATGCTGCTCTAGGGAGAGGTGAGCAGGGTTTGTCGTTACTGTCAGAATGATTAAAAACCTGAAATAACAAAAATATGAAGAACAGATGTTCGTACCCTTTGAGTGAATTTAGATAGACGAAAAAACTGTGTTGAAATCCACTTCAAAAATATTTTTTCAAAGTCTTAAAAAAGTAGATTTGTAATATAGATTTTTAAATTTATTTGAGGCAAGACAACGAACTCTTTTTCTCCAGATTACATGATGTTTGCTAGGACCATTTGGCAAGACAGAGAGCGAAATTGTAACGCTCTTTCATCTCGATTTCTTCCGTTCTCCCCATCAATTCCATTTGCTCCGAAGCAAATGAGAGCAAGCCTCTGGTTTGTGAGATCAATGTGGAAGAGAAATTGAAGTAATCGTGAGCAAAGAGAGTAACACTCTTGCTCACTGTCTTGCCCAAGCAAGTTTCTCACGACACTTCCACTCCCAAAGGTTGTGTGTACAATTTCCCAGCAGTATTAAGTTTGTTGATTAGTTTTCGCCTAAAAATACGCCCAAATCAGTCATAGATCCGTTTTCTCACCTTTATCCCACGGGATCGCATCGTTCAGATTCTTTTTTCCCATATTATCACGCACCTCAAAATGCAATCAATTCGCATCGCTGCTCACACACAGAGACAAAAGACGCGTGTGGCACGTGTTCTCCTGGACCTCGCACAAAAAGCAAAACACAAACCAATTTGTCTCACTCATCCACGCACACACTTACACATTCCATCCGCACGTGAAGCGGAACAATGCGAATCGGAAGCGTTATAATTTCGGAATCGGTCGCCCTTCGCCGAACAGCAAGCAAAAAAAAAAAAGCAAGAGCAACTGACAATACCTTTCACACCGGCGAGCTATTGCTCGCTCTTTTTCTCCTCTTTATAAATCCCGGCCAAGTCCTACACAACAATCCCATCAATTTCCAATATCTCACTCGTTTGTTCACCCTCCCAACGTCCAGAATAAATTCACCGTACAAAAGTGTGCACCTTTCCTATGATATACGATACGCTGGATAGGGTGATACTGGTGAAAAATATTGTTTTGCTTTTTCATACATTATTTTTCTAATTGCTTTCCTAAATTTGAAATGATTTTTGTATAACACATACTCTTAGCATTGTAGCTTGGAAGGTACGGCGCAAAAAACAAATCAGTTTAATTTTGCTTCGCTAAAAATAAATACCTATCACCCTAACGACCTTCACCTCCGTTCGCACCGTTGCAACGTGCGTACATTTATTGCCATTGTGCAGAACAACAACAGCGAGGCCGGATGGTTTACCTTTTAAATGCACATTGCACACACAAACCCTCACTCACTCACTCACACCACCATCCGATTAAAAGCCAAACCGTCAACTTTGGTTCTCGGCTCGGTCGCCGCCGCCGATGAATGCCCGATTTGCCACATCTGAGCGAAAATCGGCTCGGCTCTTCTCTCCCCCTCCTCGGAACTTCACCGGCGCTATTGTTAATCGTGCTCGTGGCCTGGCGCCGAGGTTTACTTTTTTTTTGTTGTCTTCCACCCCTCGGAGGCTCTAACGGTGAGTTTGCTGCTGCTGGAGGCTCGTTAGAACCGGTAAAAATTTAAATCCCATCATCCCTCGCACGAAAACCAACGTGGCACCCATACAGAGACGCACCACCTTTGGCACCTCTCCCTCTGGGCTGTTGCTTTTAGTTTAGGTGAGGGATGATTTATTCCTGTTCAAATAGTTTGGTCCATGTGGGACGTGAAATATACGAAACAAGGTTTTTTTTCGGATTTTTTTTGAGGGTTGAGAAAAGTGGCTGCTACGATTTTTTAAAGATAAAACTTTGTTTCGATCAAATTTAATTTGGTCAAACAATTTTTTTCTGTTTAGAGCAATATTCTACGAAATTGATCTCTTATTATAATTTTAATTTTTGTTTTTTTTTTATCCGGCTGAATCTTTTATGGTGCTTTCAGTATGCCCAAAGAAGCCATTTTGAATCATTAGTTTGTCCATATAATTTTCCATACAAATTTGGCTGCTGTCCATACAAAAATGATGTATGAAAATTAAAAAATCTGTATCTTTTAAAGGATTTTTTGATCGATTTGGTGTCTTCGGCAAAGTTGTAGGTATGGATTCAACATAATGCCTTTTGAAATGCTAGTCTTGATTTGAATATTTTGAAAATTTTGTTTTCGAAAAGATAGGAAATTTTCACAAAATATTTCATAGTTTAACATTGTAAATCAGACCATTAGTTGCAGAGGTATCGACGTTAGAAAATGGTGGGTTGTTTGTGTGAGACTTAGAAAACATCAATTTTCCTGTTTTTAAACCTTTGCATTGCAATATCTCAGCAACTAAGGGTCGTATCAAAGAAAGTTCAAAAATGCAAAATATAGAGAATTTTCTCAGATTTTAAAAAATATTTTTTTCAAAAGTGGGCAAACATGTGCACAATTTTTTAAAAATGAAAAACTGCAACTATTTTCAAAAAAGTCACCTAAAAATGGATTTAACTTGAAAACGGTGCACTTTATCAAAATTTCACTAAAGTACTTTTGCCTTCCTCACTGAGGTAAGGCTATAATCCTGCTCTAAAAATGAACTTTTTATTAAAAGCTCGAAGACCCACCTTCATATATACATATCGACTCAGAATCGAAAACTGAACAAATGTCTGTGTGTGTGTATGTGTGTGTGTGTGTATGTATGTATGTGTTCAAAAATCTTGCCAAGTTTTCTCAGCACTGGCTGAACCGATTTTGGTCGAACCAGTTGAATTCGACTTGGTTTAGGGTCCCATACATCGCTATTGAATTGTTTGAAGTTTCGATAAGTAGTTCAAAAGTTATGTATAAAAATGTGTTTTCACAATTATCCGGATCTCAATTATATGCATGTGAACGATGTCCGGATCCATCATCCAACCCATCGTTGGTTAGGTAATCAAAAGACCTTTCCAACAAGTCCACAATATCGAAGATCTGGCAACCCTGTCTCGAGTTATGATTACTTAAGTGATATTTATGTACTTTTTTGAAGCCGGATCTCACTTAAATGCATGTAAAAGATGTCCGTATCCATCATCCGACCCATCGTTGGTTAGGTAATCGAGAGACCTTTCCAACGAATCCTTAACATTGAAGATCTGGCAACCCTGTCTCGGGTTATGACCACTTAAGTGATATTTATGTACTTTTTTGAAGCCAGATCTCACTTAAATGTATGTAAACGATGTCCGGAACCATCATCCAACCCATCATTGGTTAGGTAATCAAGAGACCTTTCCAACGAGTCCATAACATGGAAGATCTGGCAACCCTGTCTCGAGTTATGACCACTTAAGTGATATTTATGTACTTTTTTGAAGCCGGATCTTACTTAAATGTATGTAAACGATGTCCGGAACCATCATCCGACCAATCATTGATTAGGTAATCGAGAGACCTTTCTAACGAGTCTACATAATTGAAAATCTGGCAACCCTGTCTCGAGTTATGACAACTTAAGTTATATCTGTGTACTTATTTTTCTGGACCTAAAAAATAGCTGAAATATGTGTCCAAACCACTCATATTACCCATTGTTGGTTAAAAGTGAGGAAGGCATCAACCACATAGGTGGATTAAGTTAGTTTTTGATTGCAAATTTGATTTGAAGTTAAAATACTTTTGCAACCAGTATTTCATTTTTTTTGGAAAAATCAGTATTGATTCAAAAATTCATAACTCGGTCAAAGAAGCACAACATGGAAATTTCTGAAAAGTTGACATTTTATGTCCCCTAAAACATATAAAAAAAAATAAAATAAAATAGTGTTTTTTGCAAATCAAGTTTTAGCGACAAAAAGATTAATAAAAAATCACCAAATTTTTTTACCATGTATCATGTTTTTTGAGTGTAGTCCATATCCATACCAACAACTTTGCTGAAGACACCAAATCGATAAAAAATCCTTCAAAAGATACAAATTTTTGAATTTTCATGCATCATTTTTGTATGGACAGCTGCCAAATTTGTATAGAAAATTATATGGACAAACTAATGATGCAAAATGGCTTCTTTGGGCATACCGAAAGCACCATAAAAGTTTCAGCCGGATTAAAAAAAATACAAAAAAATCGAATGACCTAAATTTGAGAGAATTGCTCTTTAGAAAAATCCCCCCAAAGTCAACCCAAAAAATCAAGGGGAAAAAAACTTTTTTTTCAAACAAGTGTAATCTTTTAATTGTAATTTAAGTGTAATCAACTGAAATCAATTCAAAATGCATTCTCCTGCATTCAGAATCATGATTAGCATGTTCGGGTTAACTGAAAATGCAAAAAGTTTTTTATCGCATTTTTTTGTTCGTCAAATCTCAAACTTTTTGCCTTTCTCACCTTACTGAGGAAAGGCTATAAAATCACTCGAAAAATGAACTTCTCAATTAGACCTCCTAGACCCACCTTCATGTATACCTATCGACTCAGAATCAAATTCTGAGCAAATGTCTGTGTGTGTGTGTGTGTAGGGATGTGGGTCTGTGCACCAAAAAATATGCACTCGATTATCTCGACATTGGCTGAACCGATTTTGTCCGTTTTGGCGTCATTCGATCCGTCTTGGGGTCCCATAAGTCGCTATTAAAAATTATGCAGTTTTGTTAAGTACTTCAAAAGTTATGCTAAAAAAACAATTTTGATTAAAGTTCGAAAGATTGTAAAAAGGATGGTTTTTGTTAGAAAACCTGTCATGTTATACATTTTCAGAAAGGTATTTGAAAGACCTTTCCAACGCGTCCAACACATTGAAGATCTGACAACCCTATCAAAAGTTATAAGCACTTAAGTGTCATTTTTGCACTTTTTGGAGGCCGGATCTCATATATGTTAATGAAACCGTCGTCCGGATCTCTCATGCGACATATCGTTGGATAGATAATCAAAAGACCTTTCCAATGCGTCGAAGACATTGAAGATCTGACAACCCTATCAAAAGTTATAAGCACTTAAGTGTCATTTATGCACTTTTTGGAGGCCGGATCTCAGATATGTTGATGAAACCGTCGTCCGGATCTCTCATGCGACATATCGTTGGATAGATAATCAAAAGAACTTTCCAATGCGTCGAAGACATTGAAGATCTGACAACCCTATCAAAAGTTATAAGCACTTAAGTGTCAGTTATGCACTTTTTGGAGGCCGGATCTCAGATATGTTGATGAAACCGTCGTCCGGATCTCTCATGCGACATATCGTTGGATAGATAATCAAAAGAACTTTCCAATGCGTCGAAGACATTGAAGATCTGACAACCCTATCAAAAGTTATAAGCACTTAAGTGTCAGTTATGCACTTTTGGAGGCCGGATCTCAGATATGTTGATGAAACCGTCGTCCGGATCTCTCATGCGACATATCGTTGGATAGATAATCAAAAGAACTTTCCAATGCGTCGAAGACATTGAAGATCTGACAACCCTATCAAAAGTTATAAGCACTTAAGTGTCAGTTATGCACTTTTTGGAGGCCGGATCTCAGATATGTTGATGAAACCGTCGTCCGGATCTCTCATGCGACATATCGTTGGATAGATAATCAAAAGAGCTTTCCAATGCGTCGAAGACATTGAAGATCTGACAACCCTATCAAAAGTTATAAGCACTTAAGTGTCAGTTATGCACTTTTTGGAGGCCGGATCTCAGATATGTTGATGAAACCGTCGTCCGGATCTCTCATGCGACATATCGTTGGATAGATAATCAAAAGAGCTTTCCAATGCGTCGAAGACATTGAAGATCTGACAACCCTATCAAAAGTTATAAGCACTTAAGTGTCAGTTATGCACTTTTTGGAGGCCGGATCTCAGATATGTTGATGAAACCGTCGTCCGGATCTCTCATGCGACATATCGTTGGATAGATAATCAAAAGAACTTTCCAATGCGTCGAAGACATTGAAGATCTGACAACCCTATCAAAAGTTATAAGCACTTAAGTGTCAGTTATGCACTTTTTGGAGGCCGGATCTCAGATATGTTGATGAAACCGTCGTCCGGATCTCTCATGCGACATATCGTTGGATAGATAATCAAAAGAGCTTTCCAATGCGTCGAAGACATTGAAGATCTGACAACCCTATCAAAAGTTATAAGCACTTAAGTGTCAGTTATGCACTTTTTGGAGGCCGGATCTCAGATATGTTGATGAAACCGTCGTCCGGATCTCTCATGCGACATATCGTTGGATAGATAATCAAAAGAACTTTCCAATGCGTCGAAGACATTGAAGATCTGACAACCCTATCAAAAGTTATAAGCACTTAAGTGTCAGTTATGCACTTTTTGGAGGCCGGATCTCAGATATGTTGATGAAACCGTCGTCCGGATCTCTCATGCGACATATCGTTGGATAGATAATCAAAAGAGCTTTCCAATGCGTCAAAGACATTGAAGATCTGACAACCCTATCAAAAGTTATAAGCACTTAAGTGTCAGTTATGCACTTTTTGGAGGCCGGATCTCAGATATGTTGATGAAACCGTCGTCCGGATCTCTCATGCGACATATCGTTGGATAGATAATCAAAAGACCTTTTCAACGCGTCCAAGACATTGAAGATCTGACAACCCTATCAAAAGTTATAATCACTTAAGTGTCATTTATGCACTTTTTGGAGGCCGGATCTCAGATATGTTAATGAAACCGTCGTCCGGATCTCTCATGCGACATATCGTTGGATAGGTAATCAAAAGACCTTTTCAACAAGCACGAATTGGATTGGGGATCTGGCTACCCTATCAAAAGGTGTAAGCATATAAGTGCCCTGCAATATGAAGACTATCCAATCTACACCTAAACGGCGGCCGCATGATTGTGATGCATGGCGGCATGAAAGTATATCAGAATCTGCATGAAAACTGTCCTCATGCATTTTTTGCGATATAGGGGTATGACATTTTTGCCCGTTACCGACAATTATCGACATTACCGACGGCTTTTTGGTTGTATTTCACAAAAAAAAAAAAACCCTAGACAGAACGAGGATTGAACCACTAACTTCTTTGTTATTGCTCCGACACGCTACCACCGTGCCATAGACGCTTGATGAAAAGTGCACTCACCATATGCTTCTGTTTGGAGTGTTGTTCGGGGACGGGCCAGCGTTATATGTGTTGGTGAGAACTGCAGATCGCTGAAGTGTTTACACGCGGGCAAAAATGATCTAGGGGCTTGCTGCAAAAAATGTTATAAAATATGACATTTTCTGCAGCAAATGCACTGTTGCAGATTTTGAGATATATTTTTCCTTTGGGTGTAGTGGTATGAATAATGAGTCAAATTGATAAAACACTGAAAACATCGCCCTTTTGTGTCTATTTTGGATAGCACCCTTTAAATGTGAGGAAGGCACCAACCACCCTAGGGTGGATTAAGTTACGTTTTTTTTTTTTTAAAATAATGATTGCATATCTACTGTACGAGTGAATAACGCATTTTCTAGCGGTTTTTTCATTGAACTGTTAAAGTTCTGGCTTGTAACTTCACTTCTCCCCCCACCTCCTGGCCAGAGCCAGGCCAGACAAAAATATTCGGCCTTATAAAAAGTTCTTAGTCAAAATGCTTGGCTAAGTTTTTGCTTGATTACTAAATTTCAAATTTCAAGTTAAATTTTCAAAATATTGACCAAAGAATCGCACAATTTTCAAGATGTCAATAAACATTCGCTACTGGCCGAAATCAACAAAATATCAGCGAATTCATTAAAAATAAGAACTTTATACTTATAGTGATTGATAAATTACAACAATATTTCATACGCACTCAGATTTTTGTGTTTTAAATTGACAACTTGTATTGAAAAGTAAACCTTTTCAACATCATTTTAATTTAAACGATGAATGAAAAGTTGAACTTTTAACACTAGTATCGAAACGTGTCACTTTTCAGTATTTTTTGTTTTGAACGGTGAATTTACTAAACAAATTAATGTTTGAAATAGAATTCCATTTAATAAGCGTTTTTCGGAATTAAAAAAAAATGTTGTGAGCAACTCGTTGCCAAACTGGATTTTTTCAGCATTCGTCATATGTATCCAACTCGGTAAACCTCGTTGGATAAATGTACAACTCGTGCTGAATAAATCCCAAAAATGGCAATTTTCGTCATTTTTCGCAAAACCCACTTTAAAAAAATCATATCTCCGCGCCTTTTCATCCGATTTTAGCTGTGTTAGACGCAAAAGAAAGATAATCAGTTTGACTATTTAGAAAAAATGTAAGAAGTTTCAAAAATCAAGCTTAGCATTTGAAAAGGTCGTATGAAAACTTAAAATGCTGTTTTGAAGGTCTCGGGACCAAAGAGCCTATGTCTGAAAATATTTTTACCAGTTTTCTCGGAAAATTTTACATAAAATATAAAAAAATTGTGAAATTATGTTTTCAATACTCTGAGATACGATTTTTTCAAAATAAGAACTGGGTGTTTGGACGCGCCACGCGCAAAAATGGATAAATGACGAAAACTGGAAAAAATCGTCTTTTTCACTAAAACAGCGATACCTTAAAATTTTCAGCGATGACCTATACATGTTAAATAACGAAAATTTTGGTACCCTAACATGTAGAGATTTTTTCGAATCGTGCTGTTTTCGTGGGGAATTGTTGACTATAGATATATACTGGAGGAAGATGTTGAAATATCTAAGATATTCACAAGATTTTACAATAATAAATTTTAGAGACGATTTTTTAAAAGCGTATCTCACCTTTAAACAGCTTTCAAATCGTCATTTTTTAAAACTGTGATTTTTTTTTTGCAAAAAAGTACCACTTCCAACGGATTGTAGTTTCAATTATTAGTTTTCGAAATATTGCCAAAACCGTACAAATAACTATGAAACAAACTCACATCCCTGGCCCAATGTAACTTCTACGAGATATAGGAATTTTAATTCCAAGGCTAACTTGAATACAATAAGATATTTTTTTTCAATTGTTTTTCAATGTTCTATCTCAGCACCTAACCTTATCAACTGTACTGTACTTATTTTTTCTGAAGTAAAAATTAACTTGTATTTTACTTGAAAAAGTTTTGACAAAAAAAGTGAAGTATCGTCATCAGGGGTGACATTGGGTCTGGGGGTTGAGATTGTACCAAAGTAATTTGTACGGTTTTGACAATATTTCGAAAACTAATAGTTGAAACTACAATCCGTTGAAAGTGGTAATGCTGAAATTTGTATGACCCAATCTCACCCCCCCTCCCCCCCCAAACCCAATGTCACCCCTGATGACGGTACTTTTCGTTTGCAAATATTTATTTTTTCAATGTATTTGCGAATAAAATGATTCATAATTGTTTTTGACTCTAAAGTTGCCATTTTTGTCAATTTAACTTTTTGTGAAAAAAGCAAAAAAAAAATATAAATATATTTTCACTGTCTTGTTTTTGATTATTGAGCTTGAATATGACCCAACACATACTTTGAAGTGGTTTAAAATTTCTAATTCCAAGATGCCGGCCAAAACGGCGGTGTTAAAATTCTGAAAAAATGTATTTAGTATGCCAAAAGGCAATCAACAACTCAAGTTTGACTAAAATGGGGTCGCAGTACTGTACATTAATGTTAAAAGAAGCTCAGGACAATGTTTTAGGTAAGTAAAAAAAAATCAAAATGAAATTTCATTAAATCGCCTTATTTTAAGGATAAATGCTCTCATTGCAGAGCATGCATCCTTCTTTTGTAAAAACTAAAGTTGATGTGAGAAAAGTATAAACCATTTTGCTTGATTAGGTTAGTTTTAGCATCTTGAAATTTTTCGTAATACGAATCAAATCAACTTTCGTTAAGTTTAAAAAATCACCACAGTTCAGTTCAGCAAAAACTGTAATTTACTACGGAACCTTAATTGCTCATAATATATCATATTATAAACTTTATTATCCAACTATCTCCCAGCAAATTCAACACCCGCTCAAATAACCCACGTGGCTCGAGTCCGGCGCGAAGCGTTAATTGGCCACATTAGAAGAGATAGGGAGCCCCCGTGGCAGCAGAAATGACCACCATGATTACCACTTTAGATAAAAACCTTTGCGTGACTTCTCCGGTGGCTCCTCTTCAGCTTAAAAAGAGGGGATATCCTTCAGCAGTGGGTGTTACACTATGCGTGTGTGGTGCGGTGTCCAGTGTCCGAAAACTGGTCCTTGGTCGCGGCACTGGGTGACCAATTAAGCCGTGTGACCTGCTGTGGACAGCAGATTGTCGTGCCAACGCATGCTTCGGATACTGTGGTCCAGGGCAGGGGTTGATAAGTTTCGTATAGCCAACAAAAGATGTCATTATCCGGCGCGGGTGGGGCTCTATCGGGCTCGGGATTCCTGGCGGAGAGAAACTGACACGCAGCAATCCGAGGCCGGACCGCATCGTGGAAGTTGCAACAGCAGCCAGTGGTTCTAAAACTTTATTTCCTAGAAGGGTGGTTTTGAGTAATTCTCTTGATTTACGCAATTTATTTTGATATTTTCAATTTTGTATTATTTTATTTGGAAGAAACATTGTCCATATGACAAAAGAAGCCAAGCCGTGCATCATTCATTTTTCCATGCAAGACTCCATACAATTTTGCGGGCAGGTCATACAAAATGGGCAATATTTGAAAATCTGTATCTTGAGAGGGAATTCTCTGATCGATTTGGTGTCTTCGGCAAATTTGTAGGTTATGATTAGAACTCTCTAAAAAGATGGTACTGAAAAATCTCGATTTTTATTTGATTGTTTGTAGCTACAAATAAGGTGAAATCACAAAATACGTATTTTTTCATTTCCGATTTTTTAAGTTTTAGGCAAGGTTCTTGAATTTTGGTTCTAACATGAGAATTCACTCACTCATCGCCGAACGAATCATTGCCGACTGATGCGCATAAACATTCGTGAGCGAACGCGACTCGCTAGCACAGCGATACAAATACTTTCTGAGGTACTTTGCCTACTCTGTTCGTCGTCCCAAGTCACAAACGAATAGGGTACGTTATCCATTAGTGGACCCCTTTCCTATAGTGGACCCTCTGAAGGGTTTTGACGAAAAATTCAATAAAATCACAATTTCAAGCGTGTTGTTGTCAACAAATCTTTTATTTGGCATGTTCAGCATCATTTAAAACAATTTGGACTGACATTGAATCGTCCTTTTCACCAAAATAAGTGTTTTGAGTTCGACATCTGAAATCAGCCATGGCCACTAGCATTTTCACAACAAAACAGCATTTGTATTTTATGATTGAATTAACTGTATCCAATCATTTTTTGACTGATTATTTAACTTCAGCAAGTCGAAATAATGTAAGTTTATAGAACTTTCCTAAAATAAAGCGAAGAACTACTCATTTTGGAGCAAAAATTAGGGGGGTCCAATATAGGACAACGAAAATCCAAACTTTTCCAAAAGTGGACCCCTGTTAATTTAACCTTCAAAATGAAGAAAACTGTGTATTTAAGCAAAAGTTCCTCTTAAACATACAATAAATGCTTGTTGTTATCAACCTAAACGCATATTTTGTTCAATTATGAGTATAAATATAGCTGTTTTCATGTTAAAAGTACCAAAAATGCTGAAGCCGCAAGAATTTAAAATTAATCAAAACTATAGTTAATTGTACTTAACTGAAGTATCATAATTTCAGTTTGAAATGATATTTTATAATAATAAATCAATAACAAAACATTTTTTTTAAATAAACGTGCGTGGTTTTATCAGCAATTGTAAACAAATCTATTGTTTAGTTTCGGTCAACCATTTATGTAATTAATATGGAAAAATTTGCATCAAAATTACTTTGTTTAATTATTTTTATTTTTACAGTAGTTTTTAAAACGTTTTCTCTGATCATTTCGGAAATAAATGTGTTTAAATGTCTGTTAGGTGTTTTCGTTGTTTAAAGACAAATTTGTTAACAAAACATGTTTGCATATGATGAAAAGTGAGCAAAATCCATCTTTTATTCATTATATCTATTATTAGACTCACACCATGCATCAAAATATCAAAAATCGGTTAAATTTGGTATAAAAATAACAGTTTGCCTATAGTGGACCCGGGTCCACAATTGGATTATGGACCCGGGTCCACTATAGGAAAAGGGGGTCCATAACAGGCAAAAAAACTTTTTTTTTCAAATGGCTATTTTTCTGCTCAAAAACAAAAAACTGATGAAACAAATAGTCAAAATTGTTCAAAAGACTTCAAATTTCATTATTTTGTAAAAAGGGTTACAAAAAAGTGCTTAAAATATTGAAAATTTGTGAAAAATGTGCTTCGGCTCTACTAGGGGGTCCACTAATGGCTAAAATACCCTAAGTTCAGAGTGGAGAGAATCTAACAAAAAACAGCTCGGCGCTCTTTCGGCTTGCACTACTACAGTTAGCCGTAAATTTTTATTTGGCAAGCTGGAAAATGCTGTCACATGTGTCTTTGATATTGTGTTATCAACAAAATTGCAAAATTTGTATGAAACATTGATTTTTTACAGTTTAATAAGTGATCAAAACAAAGCCGATTGCAGACTATTTGGAGTCAGCTTTGAGCGACAAATCGCAATCAGCCTTTCTGAGCCATTCACTGTACGACCCGATTGGAGTGAGAGGGAGAGCAAAGAGAGAGTATTCAGTAGCGATTGGTGTGGAAGTGACAAATGGTTGAAAACGGGCAGAGCAGTTTTACGTCGCGTTTCGATAGAATATGATTTGACATCTTAAAAAAGCAAAAAAAGTCTATTTTCGACTTTTTCCAACGTGTTTTTACAAATCGCATTTTTTTTCGAGAAATTTGTAACACTGCAAAATAAATTTTGATGAAAAATGACTTCTATGGTTATGTTTCATATAAATCAAAAAGCAAAAAAAAAACCGAAGCAAGGCTTGTGAACATTTGATTTTCGTTCGCCTGCACTTCTTCAACCTGACTTTGACATTCTGCTTTCGTGAGTCCACACACGAACGAAGGAGCGCAACACCAAAATCACTGCCACAGTCATACGACTCTCACCAGACGAACATTCGCACGTTCGTTTGATGTTCTACCGTGACTGCATTCAAAAGATTGCTGTCACCACGCTGCACCACGGTAGAAAGAACGAAGGAGATAGAGCATGTGTCTCAGAGTCGGGCGGTTGCTTGAGTGTTGAGCTCGTTTTCATTCGTTCCAACTTCGTGTGTGCGTTCACTGACGGTCGCTTGGTCGTGAAGTTTATGACAGTTGCTGTGTGCGAGCATTTAAATTTCGTTGTCGAAGGTAAATGCTGAGTTTCAGAGAATTTCTCTAAATTGACAAGAAAATAAATCCCAATTGTAGAATACTTTTACAAACCACATGTAAAGCAATTTTATTTGGTAGCTTCAAATAACAAGAAATAAGATGTGAAGGACAAGATTGAGAATCACTGCCATACAGAGCCTAGTCCAGTACTAGTGGCCACCGTGGCCGTAACAGCAACATCGCCACCGTCGTCGCCCGGCAAGATCCAGATGAGTGTGTAATAGAATAACAATTAATTTTATAGCTGCTCATAAATTTAAATTTACGTCTCTCTACTCTCCGGAAGCTCTGAAACCTTGTGAGGTCTTGCCGAACGGGCAGAATCTGCAAGCATCCCTCGGTCGTCCCGGGGAACATTTCACACGTGCAATATCTTTCCATTTTCCAGTGGACCAATCTCTTCTCCGATACCGGACCCGCTAAATGGGCTCTTTTGAACCGGTTTGAACGCGCGCGCGGCGGCCACACATAACCAACAAACATCTTAATGCTGCGTTCCAGCCCCGGGGCCTTTATAATGGACCAATTGACGGAAATCGAAACAGTTTCCTCCGATTGGGTCCGCAATTGGTCTACGCACAGGCCGGATTGCTTCTCCTTCTGCTGGTAATTGGCTATTAATTTTCACACATGCATTACGATTAATTAATTTGAAAGTGTCAAGTGACCACCATTTGGTACGGGGTTTTGTACCGGATTCTGTGGATTTTGGTTGCAGGGCGATTCGATGAGTTGTCAACAGGAAAATCGAGGGACAGTGAACTGGGAACGGGAATGACTTCAACAGATGTTGGATATTGCAGCGTTTATCTTGATTACCTCATTTGAAAATCAACTTTTTGGCCAATATTCATTCCAGAATTTCAAGAATTTAAAACATGAGATTTTCTAAATATACCCTCTACAACTGAATCGATTAACCATCCAACACTTCCAGTCCAGTCATACGTTTATTCACTCCTTATCACCCTGCTCGGGAGCAAGTCAGTACAGCTTTTCGGGAAATAACAAACATTACTCGACTATCAATCTTAGCTAATCGCTTCCTTGAGCGCAAGGTGTTTCCAGCTAATTCTGTATACCTCCTAATCAACAAAATGACGTCGCCTGAATACCCTTATCAGCACCCGACAGTTCCAGGTCGGTCGTAACCAACCGCGGCCATCATCAAACTCTTCAAGACTCCCGTACGAAGAAGCTGCATTCCTGAGAGATCGCGCCCAGACGTGCTCTTATCACCTTCTTGTTCCCTCTGCTATACACACCTTCCAGAGTACGATTCTCCCTGGTCGTTCAGCTTGTTGAGTCCAGTTACTCTTATCAGCTCGGCAGCTTCTTTGCTCCAGGGAGTTCTCCCGGACACGAAGCACAGGGGTTGGTTGATAAACCCCTCAAAACTAACAACCGACGACAAACCCGTTTATCGCCAACCACAACGACTACAAAGTCGAAGATAACCCAAAATCTGTCTCTGCTATTGTTGCCCTTCCGGACTTCAGAGAGTGCGAAACTAATTAAAACGGAGATCTGAACAAACATAACCGTTAAAGCGGCTGACCTTCAGCTTTTGCAGGTTATAAATATTCATAACAGTCCAGGTAGAGGGGCGGAGGCGCTTCCTAGCGCCTTCTTGAGCCCCCAAAACCTTGAGCCAATTATCAGTTTGGCACCTCCGGTTGATCTCCCGGCTCAACTCAACAGGAACCAAAATCTGAAGGTAGCCAGCATGAGTCAATTCATTCATAAAATTGTGGAAAAACGCACACACTTTTTCTTCGCACGTTCTCTCACACGAGTTTTTGAACAAAATAAAAAGAGGAGCAACAACAAATTGACGTGGCACTTTTTTCCATTTGGGAAGGTTGAAGGTTAGGGGCGCATGTGCCGGCCATATGTTGCGGATCCTGGTGTCTGCGCTCAAGCTGGCTGACTGTTGTTGTTGTTAAATGGTTGATCTTCACGGATGCCGGAGCAGTAACACGTCGTTAGCATTACTGCTGAGTGTTTGGTTGGCTAACTTATGCTAATTTGGCAGGAGATGGTTGAAAGGAAAATAAGATGCGATATTGAAACCCGAAAGAGTTTTTTTTTGTGAAACAGTAAAGAATAAAGTCAAGGTCTAAAAGTGGCACACTAATATTCAAATATTAAAAACTTTATTCATTAGAAGAGATTAACTTGTATCTGATCATTTTATCCCAAAATCACTTTTACCTGACGATATAGTTTAAAAATTCAGGAGTCTTTTTTCTCAAATTCATAGAACAACGAAAGATTTTGTTTTTTTAGAATTCTTGGTTTAGTTTTCAATTGGTAGTCCTATGCGCAAAAAAAATAAATAAAATAATAAATAGTGACTTTCTTCAAAATTGCTGAATTTAAGAGCGAGTTCACGAGCAAAGCATACCCATCTCGCATCGACCTCACGAATCTGCCTGAAATTTTCAGGGTTTGGTTGTACATATAAAACTAGCATCTGACCAAAATATGAGCACTCTAGGTCAACGGGAAGTGGGGCAAATCGGGACACAAAGTTTGAAGGTTCAAAAACGTCAAAAATCTTAAAAAAGCTATAACTTAGGCAAAATTCAATCAATTTTTAAAAATCAAAATGCATCTGAAAGGACTTGAAAAATGCAACAAAATGCAGGGTAGAGCATCCCAATTGATTAAATTTAAAGGGAGTTATTGGCATTTTAGTGAAAAAATAGCATAATTTTCAAACTCAAATAAAATAGTTATCCATCCAGATATCAACTCGGTTCGACCTGCAGCTTGTAGGGGACATCTCGGACCACCATCTGAGACTGAGAACGCTTTGGGTAAGGCAGTTTAACATATTTAATAGACACTTTTACTTTTAGTGAATTTTTTGGTTGTAAATTTTTGCTCGGGGGACCACTTAGATCAAAATTTTCCGTGGCAATTTTGTCATATTCGTTTTCCTGAGACAATTTCACAATAGAAACATGCATAAAAATGTTTATTTTCATCCATTTTAACCCTTTAAAAAATGAAAGTTAAAAATAAACTTCGATTCACATTTATTGAAAATCAAGTTCCAAGGATACTAGATGACACCAGAAAAAACAGCTTCTAATTTTTTTTAACTTTCATTTTTTAACTATTGTGAAATTTTTTCAGGAACACGAATATGACAAAATTGTCACCAGAAAATTTGATCTAAGTGGTCCCCGAGCAAAAATTTACAACCAAAAAATTCACTAAAAGTAAAAGTGTCTATTAAATATGTTAAACTGCCTTACCCAAAGCGTTCTCAGTCTCAAATGGTAGTCCCAGATGTCCCCTACAAGCTGCAGGTCGAACCGAGTTGATATCTGGATGGAACACTTTTTTATTTGAGTTTGAAAATTATGCCATTTTTTCACTAAAATGCCAATAACTCCTTTTAGATTCAACCAATTGAGATGCTCTACCCTGCAGTTTGTTGCATTTTTCAAGTCCTTTCAGATGCAATTTGAATTTTAAAAATTGATTGAATTTTGCCTAAGTTATAGCTTTTTTAAGATTTTTGACGTTTTTGAACCTTCAAACTTTGTGTCCCGATTTGTCCCACTTCCCGTTGACCTTGAGTGCTCGTATTTTGGCCAGATGCTAGTTTCATATGTACAAACAACCCCTGAAAATTAAACGCAGATTGGTGAGGTCCAAACGACGTCCCATACAAAGGGGTATGCCCTGTTCGTGGACTTGCTCTTAAATCCCTTTCACATGATGAACACTGCCTACTCAGTTAATTTTTATGATGATAATATTTTATTGAGAAATTAAAACCTTATCAAGTTTTGACGAAATTCATAGAAATTATTCTATAGCATTCAATTAAAAAACTCAGTAGGCAGCCTCCATTATGTGAAAGGGAATTAAATTCAGAAATTTTGGAGAAAGTCACATTTTATTTTAGGAAATTGGGCATATATCTGCTTACATTGATCCAAAACTGATACTTTTTTATGGAATTAGTTCAGAAATCTGTTCTTTGCATTAAAGTTGATTCTAAAATGTTTAAAATGTAAGGATGTAATATGTCGAAGGATTAAAAAAATATTTTTGGAAACCTATTGGGTAATAAAGAGCTTATTTATTAAATAATCTATGTTTTGCATTGTTTATTTCTCAAATTTGTATCCGGGCAATGTGTTGCAGTATTTTCATGACAAATTTTACAAATAAAAGATTTATTTGCGGTCGTATTGGTGTCTCCAGGTTGGATTTTGGGGTAATTTCGAAGAAAGTTAGAAATCTGGTAAATTTGGTTCGAAAACTTTTTATTGGATGTCAAATATTGGTCAAATATGTTAAGTTAGAGTCTCCCAAGGCATATTCATAAAAAATTGAGTGATATCAACATGAATGTACGGATTTTTAGCGATTTTTCTGAAGAAATATCCCATAAAATCGAAAAAAATCTTTAAAAAAGTTGCTCTAGGCCCCCCGACGAAATATTTCGGTATAACCCGCAAAATGATTTTCACGGTGCCAAATATCAGTATATTTTTCGGGGGTATAAAAAGTATACTTTTCGGGGAAGGGAAAAAATCACAATTTGTGTAGTTTCGAGCTGGGATTTGAACCCCGATCTACCACTTACGAGGCGGAAGCGTTAAGGTCTCAAAAAAATACACCGTGTAATCTAATGATTTTTTTTCTGTTTAGACTCGGTTATCCGAAGTCCTCAAAAAAAAAAAATCCTTTCAGATAATTGTATTACAAAAAATATCCTGTTTTGGGTCGATGAGCTCATAAATGCTCTGAGAATTTGTAATCCAAGATGGCGGCCAATATGGCGATGATGATGATGGAAAGGTAACCAACCACTTAACCAACACTAATAAGAAGTCGCTGAACTCGAATTCAAATTTTGATCGTTTTGGTGGCTTCGGTAAAGTTAAATGTATGACAAAAGGTCGAATGGACAAAAGGTTGAATGGATACTTATGAAAAACTATTTAGATGAGTCTAAAAGTATAAATTATCAAATATAGCTTTTTAAAGGTGTCTTGAACGGTTTTCAGTTAATTTCACTTCTATTTTCAATTATATTTAGAGGTGTTGTATGTTTGCATCCTTTTTTAAAAGGCATAAACTGAACAATCATATATTTTAGAAGTCCGATTTTTCAAAGAACTTTTATGGAGTGTAACAAAAAGAGACAAAAAGCTTGCAAAAATATTTAAGAAGAAGACCTTTTCTCTTTTTTGGAACTATTGAAAATAATTGAAAATGTCTCATAAATATTCCTACCATCAAAATTATTTAGTTTATAAACAATGGAAAATCTCTCAAAATATTTGTAAAAGTCATACTTTTTTTAAGAGGAACTACTCAAATATTCACAAAAATATTTCAACCATCAAGGATAGTTTATTTTTAAAGAATGGAAAGTCTCGTAACAGATTTTAGAAGTAAGACTTTTTCTTTTTAAAAGAACTGCTCATATACAAAACAAATAAGGAAGGAAAATACTTTCAAAGAATTCTTAACAAGTTTTATGCAATTAACAATTTTTAAATTCTAAATAATGATTATGATTTTAATTTTGAAGAACGATTTTTGTGTGAAAATAAATTCTACAAACATATTTCAGAAGTCTCACTATTTCTGCGAATGTTTAAATACATGTGTTCTACGTTAGATAATTCATAAAAATGCCGAATTTCGTATCACTTTTTCCGTATTAGACCTATTATGCATTAAACCTTTTGTTCAAGGATACCTATTTGTAGTTGGGAGACTGGATTTATGGTGATTTGTCAACAAATAACATTATTTATGTTAATTTTTCGAAAGGTGTACAAGCTTTTTCTGCACTTTTTTTTTTTATTTTTGTAACAGTATTTGTTATATAACTTTTTATAGAAAACATCTTTTCATGAGCTTTTCGTAGCAAAATGTTCGGCATGAGTTTCTGAACAAAACGTAGTACTCGGTTTCTGTCAAACTTTAAATTGTTACATGTTTCATCACAAAATGTGCATAGTGCCCAAGGGGTGTAAATACTTTTTTTACATACTGTATCCATACCTACAACTTTGCCGAAGATACCAAATCGATCAACAAATTCCTTAAAAAGATACAGATTTTTGAATTTTCACATATCATTTTTGTATGGACAGCTGCCAAATTTGTATGGAAAATTATATAAACGAAAAAAATGGCTCCTTTGGGCATACCGAAGGCACCAAAAAAGTTTCAGCCGGATTAAAAAAATACAAAAAATTAAATTAAAGAAAAAAGACCGATTCCGTAGAGAACTGCTCGCTCATAAAAAGCGTTTTCAACTGAAATCGAGTGATAAATAGCTCAATCGGAAGTGAGCAAGCAAGTTTCTTTGAAAAGTTTTGCAAAATTAGTTGTTTAAATAGTGAAAAACAGAAAATTGGATAGAATTAGGAGCAAGTGCTTAACCTGCCAAACATACGAGAATTTCCCCTACTACTACTACTACTACTACTACTTACAAAACCCAATCTATCAGAAAACTAATTCTCAAGATACAGATTTTCGAATATAAAATAAAAGCCATTTTGCATACAGTTTGGCAGTCTGTTCATACAAAATGGGCTTGTGAATATTCGAAAATCAGTATTTTTAAAAGGGATTTTCTGATCGATTTGGTATCTTCGGTAAAGTTGTAAATTATGATTAGGACTTTAAAAAAAATTAGGCCCACGGAAATATAAATTTCTCGTTTTTTGCTTTTTTTCACTGAAACATAAATTCCAGAAATACACAATTTTTCCATAAACGATTTTTTTGGTATGGGGACTGAAAAGGGTATGCGCTAAAGTTTAGGATATTGCAAAATTAAGAATTTTATAAAATAAGAAAAATGTTTTGCAAAAATGAAAATAAAAAAAGTTGCCAAAAAAAATTTAAAAAACCCTTTTTAGATGCAAAATCGTCAAAAAAATTACCTAACTAATTTTTATTTTCCTCACTTAAAAAATCGTCCGTTGATATTACCTCTCTCTCATCGTCGTTGCAACACTCCAGCAAAAAAAGGACCACCGATTAGTTTTACCCACACCGAAAGCTGTGTCCGTGTGTTATGTTACACACATCATCATCCGCAGCTCCCTCACTTCCCGAAAACCTGCCCGTTAAAAGTCCTAACCTATAACTAGAGGGGTAACAAATCGAAACCTATTCATTCGGCGATGTTTTTAAATGGGAAGTGCGGTGCTACCCTCTCCTCTGAGCGCTATGGAAAAAGGTTCAAGATTGCCAGTGGATGATAAAAACTTGTGTAAAAACCAAAAAGCCAGCAGAAACCGAAAAATGGTTGGCACACATACAACACACACACACACACGTGGACATCAGGAGGGACTCTCCGACCATGTGAGCACATGATGGTTCATTTCATTTCTTACTGATTTTAGTGCTGCTGGTTCAACAGCGAGGATCTGGCACTGAGCTGGGAGCACTGCTGAAACACACGCCGGTTATGGGATTCAACGAGGCAACGACCTGCTGGCTGCTTATGTTGGGCCTGGCTCTTAAGCCAGGGGCTATGCTGCTGGATCTGATGCTGGTTCGGTGTGGCCACCAGAATGTGAGAGTGGAAGTTAATTAAATCCAATTAAAATCAATTTAATACTAAATGAAGGTATACACTCTCACTCTCGCAGAGTCGTAATCATCAATAACAATTCCCTGGTCGTGAGCGAGCGAAGAAGTTGGGAATCCCTTTCCTGGAGGGGGCCCTTTTTAGCGAAAGGGTGCCGGCGTATAGTTCTGGCGGCTTGGCTTGGGTCATTGGCCACGCCGGTCGGTGCCCTGTGGGAACGGGGCAAAACATTGCAACCTTGTAGCGCAATTGACGGACGGGAGTTGACCCCCGTGGAATGGTATCTGCGGAGTTATACTTAATGAGTGGGGTTAGTGAATTCTCTCGATTTTGCAAAACGCGTGAAACTTAATAGTTTGATCTGTCCAAATAAATTTCTATTGAGTACCTGATGTTGGCATGTCAGGACCACGGCTACGGCACGACTGTCATCCACATACAAAGCGAGTAAAGTCAAAATCGAACTAAGATCGAACCAAGTTTCTGGCGCGTGGCGTTTGAAAAGGTCGTATGCTGCGCATCGGTTATAATTTACACAAATTAAAACCTTTTAAGTTTATTTTTTTCTTCTAAAATATTTATATTTAATTTTTAATTCCTCCTAGTTCAAGAACAGCATTTAATTTCATCGAGCACCTAATCATAAAATTTAAAGCAAATTTATAAAAAAAATAACAAAATTTAGCTGATCAAATTATAAAGCGGTGCAAGAGAGCAAAAAAAAAATGAATTCCAAATTGTAGGTCTGATTTTCAAAATAACGAAAAATAAAATTACTGTAGCTGAAATTTAGTATGCATTTATATTTTTTGTCGTATGGTCTGTGTTTTTCCCATCTTTATTTTTTTCTTTGATAGGTCTAAAAATGTCCCAATTTGACTGAAAATAGAAACATAAACATATTAAATTCTGTTTAAAAGTCCGAGTTTAACAAATTAAAATTTGATGGTTTTGATTTTATTTCATATTTTGTTGAATATCGTGTCAAGAACTTCTCTGAGAACTATTTTTTCAATGTGTATTTGATGTCAATTTGATGCAATAATTTTAAAACCATAAGTTAAAGAAATTGAAAAAATGTGTTGGTATTACGCTGAGAATAATTGATTAGAGATGTTCACGAAGTAAAGTATCTATTAAAGTACTTTTTGTATTTTCAAAAAAAGATATTCCAGGTTATGTTCGGTCAAATTTGATGTATTGAAAATTGTAAAGTATTGAAAATTTCTTTAGTTTTTGTTCAAACTCATCAACTCATTCAAACTCAAACAATTTAGTGGGACTGTTTTGAACAAACCAATGATTCAAAATGACTTATTTCATTGAAGAAAAAGAGACCGCAAAGTTTTAGACGAATAAAAAAGAAATACAAAATATTGTTTCAAACAATATGCCAATATCGTGAAGATTTGCGAAGAAAGATGTGAAAGACAAAAAAAATCATAGCATCGATCAATTTCGGGTAGATTTGCGAAGACAGAAGTGATGTCCGAGTCAATATCAAATCCTACACAATTGTTCAGTGAGAAAAGCAAAAGTAAATACTTAAAAAAAATTCTTCTTAAAAATGTATAGGTTGTCCCGATCAATGTCAAATTTGCGTTAGAAGTTTGTTCAAAGTCGGGAATATGAATAAAGAAGGGAACATCCGATGAATGTGTAAATTAATAATTTTGGTGTCGGTTCTAACTTTTGACCCAAAAGTTCTAATCTTGACGAAAATGTAAGAGGATGTTGAGCTTGAAAAATACAATCTTTAAGAAACTCAAACGATTTGAAAACATCAAATTTAAGATTTATTTCGTAGAAAAAATGTGATCTTTTTTTATCAAAAACTCTAAAATCTGTCTGTTACTGGTTCAGGTTTCATACATCAACTCCGAAGAATTCCCTACTACAGAATGGAGTACATTTTTACTAGACACGGACACCACGGGATCTTTTTGGGAAATTATTGCGTTAAATTACGAGGTTGTAGGTGGACCTGATCTGTCACAGGAAACTGCATGCATGTCAGATCCTTGGTCAGGATTTTGACCTACAATGACAGCTTCAAAAGAGCGTTTTCAACCGATATGCACTAATAAATAGCTGAATGAGAAGTGATAAAGCAAGTTTCTATCAAAAGGGTTTTAAAATAAGTTGTTAAATAATGAAAATCTGTGAATTTGATGGAAATAGGACCGAATCCTTAACCTGCCAAACATGACTACATGACTTCATCACTGCCTAAACTCTTTTACTCACTTAACTTATCAACACTTTTTTTTCTATTCCCCACTCAAAACCCATTCTAACCGAAAACACATGGCTTCATTTGGCCCAGTTTCTCAATCGTCCAGAAGAAGAAAAAAAAATCAAAAGTGTCAACAAAATTCCCTCTCGAAAGAGTTTTGTGGCGCAGCGGAGTTGTCCCCACTAGTAAAACAAACAATATTGAGTGCCGAAAAATGACCTGCCCGCATTTATGAGGGCCTCCTCAATTCCGTTTCTGGTTTTGTCATTTAAATCTCCGGAGCCTGCGCTCCGACGACACTTTTGGCTGTGGGAAGAAAAAGACACACGAAAAATGTATTGCCGATTCCTCACTCGTCGCCCGTAAGAGCGGGCAAACGGGGGAAAAAAACGAACCCACGAAGTAAACAAATGACACTTTTCCCGGCATTAATTTGACAATTAACCGAGCGAAGTGCGGACCACTTTCCCACACACACGTGCCCGCGGGAACCCTCCTGTTGGTGTTTGAGGTTATGATGGAAGACTGTTACCATTTAAAAATGGCGCAAGATGGGTGTTTGAAGTATGTTTTATTAATTATCGAAAATATTTCTTTGCCCACTCTTTTTCGGTTTGGTGACGTAACAGTTCGGAAACCTGGTGAAAATTACACAGTAAAAAAAAGTAACATAAACATTGATTGCTTACAAATAACCGTGCGTTCAGGCTGGAGGTTAAACGCGAACTGTCAATGTTTATTTCTTAAACAGATTTTTTTATTTAGTGATTCAAAGATACTTATTTTTATTCAATGTTTGTGACATACAGGACAAAGTAACCTCGGATTGTGAAATCGAGGACAACGAGTTCACTTTTTTCCAGGTTCAAAATCAACCCTTCGCAGCTGAGATTTAATTGAATTGGCACGCGTCAGACGCAACAAAAGGTTGCTGATTCCAAGTCTTTTTTACGTTTGTTAGAGCCTTCGAAAAGGACGTAGGAATAATATTTACCCTAATTTTATTGTTTGTGAACCACCACCGTTCCCGCGTGCGCTCACAAAAAAGGTAAATCGCCACACGTGGTATTATGAAAAGAGAGAGATGCGCAACAATAACTGTATCTATTCAGGGTTGCCGAACTAGCGTTATCTTAGAGAGGGTTACGTGCGGAAGGTGGGACACGGCCACGGCAGGGCGCCCAGCTCGCGTGGACGGACAATAGCGGCAATAATTGCAATAATCTCTGGAAAAGCCAGAGCGGCACAGCGGGAGCACGGCGAAATTTGGATTTAGTTCGGGATGCACCGTGGAGGGGGGAAAGTTTGGAACAAGGAATACTTTGAAAACTGAGTCTTCTAAAGTCCACTGTAAGTCATTGAGGTCATAAAGTCCACAAAAGTTCGCAAAACTTCGTTTTGGTTCATTAGAGTTAATTATATACTATTAGATTCTACTAGAGCCTATAAGAGAACGCTAGATGTCACTTAAACTTTTTATCTTTCATCAGAGTTCATTAGAGTATACTAGATTTTTCTAGAGTCCACCAGAGTCCACTACAATTTATTATCACTTGAGGATAACAGAGTCCACTAGAGTTAACAAGAACCCATATTAAGTATAAAGTCAAACTAGGCTGTTATGAGTTCGGTAGAGTCTACTAGATCTCTTCAAAGTTCATCTGAGTCCACTACAGGAGTCCACTAGAGTCTACTGGTGTCCACCAGAGTCCACTTGAATCTATTCGAGTCCACTAGAGAATATCAGAGGCCACTAGAGTTCACCAGAGCCTGGAAACTAGAGTTCAAAAGAGGCAGTTTTGAGTTAGCTAGAGTCCACTAGAACTCTTCCCTGAGTCCACTATAGGAGCCCACTAGAGTCTTCTAGTGTCCACCAGATTCCACTACCGTATACCGTATAGTATATATACTATAAAAAATGAGTGACTCTAACTCCGACTCAGGCTTGACTCAGGCTTAAAATTTTCAGCGACTCTGACTCCAGTTCTCTTTAGGACTCTGCTATCCTCTAGTGGACTTTAGTAGATGATCAACTCTGAAGAGCTATTATACATATTATAATAGTGACATTCAGCTGCCTCTGGTGGAATCCAGTAGAATCTTATAGAGTATAATTCATACAAAAATGTTAAAAGTTAACTGACTCTGATTCCGAGTCCAACTGCTGAAGTTTTTGTGTCCACGACTTCGTATTTTGAGAATTTAGCCAACTTGACAAGTTGTACCAAATCCACCCCACTTCACGGTTCAATCCATTTGACGAATCCAGCTAGGGTGACAGATTTCCAAAGTAAAGCCATGGGAAAGCTACAGCCGCAGAGCTCGTCGTCGCCCGCATCGTCCCCTATACATCTTTCGGTGTCCTATCCGCCCGCCCAGGGCAAGGTAGATTTACCGTAAATCCAGCAGCACACCCCGGTAAGGTGACAGCCTGGAATGCTGTCGCACCCCTTTTTTCGAGTTCCCAACTCTTTTGACGCGAGATACGGTAAATAGCATTCTCTAAATTGTTTGCCTCTTCAGCGGCGGCGGTACTTTAATGTCTCTTTGCGGGCCGGGTGGTGAAAATTTGAAGCTTCAGAGAAGTCTGGCTTGATAGGGTTAGGGTCGTAACGAGTCCACTCTTCGAGCGATGAAGTAAGGGTGGAAACGTTCGATTTGTCAACCTCGGGAAACATCCGAAAAGATCACACGGTTCTTCAAACGCTGTGATCAAAGAAGACTTCCGAGAACTGGAGATAACGAGCACTATTGGCATGATTTTCGACAAATGGCGCTTCAGCGCGCTCGACACACCTGCTCCACTAATCACATTGCTCCTTTTGACAGTTCGTGTCCGTACGTTAGCGTGATGTCAAACGTCAATCAGTGCAATGCTGTGGTTGCTGTTGCGTCCCAAGGGGGTGCCAGATCTTCACACATTTGTTCCGGGTAGTTTAGTAAACAACTCTGGAGAGCTGTCGGTGGTGGATTGTTGCGGAAGAGATTTGACAGTTCTTAACGTGTAGAAAGTGACTCAGTCAAGTCGTTTGGGGAATTTAAAAACTCTTCAAAGCACAAAATTTTCTTGATTTTTTTCTACGAAATTATGACAGCAACAGCAGCTGAAAGCAACTGTCCTGTTATCAGCGCTCTTTCCGAAAAATGGGAAGGTTCCGCCCTGGAACAGCAGATGAGAAACGTTAAACCTTGGGATTTGCGTCCAGCCTAAATCGCAGCGCTTCAATCTATCAAACAACCTGGTGCCATATGTGCATTTTCGAAAAGATACCCTCCGGGGACGGGCGACGTCCCCTTGTTCATAATGGAAAACCTTCATCCACTGGTAGGGCGACTGCAAAGGTACAATCAACACCGGTCTTTGACGTGTGAATATTAGGGAAACTCCGGTTGCTGGTGACAGTTCTTTTTCTCTTGTGCGTGTCACAGCCCTGGAGGTGACGCCGACATAGATAAATAATAAAGATGTCATGCTTGTGGCATCCTGAAGATTATCCTAAATTAAGCAGTCAGCGATAAGCGTGTAGAGCTATGGATGTGTGAGTGAAAAGCGAGCGTGAATCGGGAGTTTATATTTAGTTTATATGTGTTTTAAATAAGATAATCATAAATAGGAAGATATCACAATGCTGTGGATTTTGCAAGGGCGATAAGTTACTTTGAAAAGTACGTAACTTACGGCCGTCATCTACAATCAACTTAGAAAATTTGCTGGGCTGATATAACTTGCTATGCAGTTGTTTGTTTACGTTTGAAATGGAAACGTCAACTTACCATAGATTTTGAAATTTTCCAATCCATACGTTAAGTTACTAATTGCATTACTTTTGCATTGTAGAGATCAGATTTGTTTACAATGATTCAAATTTTCTAAGCTAGGTGGTTGTAGATTGCCCATCATTCGACAATTTTTTAACTTACAACAGTTCCGTAGGAACTTTTCAATAGGGAGATGGCGTCGCTATTTTAGACCACGTTTTCCACTTTTTCTCCATCGATACCGACTACTTTATCGACTTCCTATCCCACCAAAACTTAACGTAAACTGTCACTTTTGTGCAAAAGGGATAGGCTGTTTGTTTACAAACAAGATTTCACCCTATTGAAAAGTTACTACGGAGTTAAGTTGCCCAGGATAGATAAGATAATTCGAAACAGTACGTAGGGGAAATATACCCATTTTAATCACACTAAGCCGTTCGACCCATTCTCATCACTTTTGCCATTTTCCGCTATTAAATCAACATTTTCAGATGTTTCAACAAAGGAGAGTTGCTTGCTCACTTTTATTTGAGCTATTTATTACTTTGGTACAGTCAAAAACACTTTATAAAAGCTGTGATTCATGATCAAAGTGCTGATAGGCCGATAATAGAAATAGGCTGAGAAAGGGTATAGTTCCCCTAACTTACGACCGTTATCTGACCGATTCTTCGTCTCCTCTTCAAAAAATTCCCAAGTTTTTTTCAGCGTTTTGGCTGTAGTGGCACAATTAAAGAAGAAACCCCCCAATGTTATTACATATTTGAAAATATAATTGATTTTCCAACATAGAAATGACATGCATGATGAACAATATTATACCTGTGCTTCTCCTGAAATGAAAATGTAGCGTGACGGGACAACATCGTAAAACTGGAATTTTAAAAGGCACACCAAAAAGATCGACACAATTTTGCCAGATTGATTTTTTAAAACTTTTGCTCTTCTACACATTATCACAAATTGAAAACGAATCTTTTGCTCCTTGAGCTGAAAGATTTGGTTGAGATTTGCCAGCCATTTCTTTTCGTGACGGGAAAACGAAAGGAGCAGATTTATGTAAAAACTTCTCTCCCATTCAATGACTTGCAGACCTTATTTGGTCAATATTTTTGGCATTTCAGATAAGAAAACGCATTTAAAGCACATTGCAATTATTAGATCATAATTAAAATGTTTTTTTTTCATATAAAAAATCACATTGAAAATTGAAAAAAGTGACATTTTGGTGTAGCTTTGCTAAGAATCGGTCATCTAACAATCAACATTGTATTATCTACTCAGTTGAATTTGAGAAGATGTTCAAACCCTCAATCAACCAAGAGTCTTATCTAGTCAATTCAATTTTGGTTTTTTTGCGCAGAAGCAACCAAACAATCTTGAATTTTCAAGTCCCATATTGTCTAGTGGTTAGGATATCCGGCTCTCACCCGGAAGGCCCGGGTTCGATTCCCGGTATGGGAAGTTTTTTTTTTTTATTTTAACCTTCGATTGACACAGAATTTCTTTTTAGTTGTAAACTGTTCTAGTTATTCAAAAATATGTTGTCTTTATTAAAAAAAAACCTCACAGCGTCGACCTTTCTGCTCTATGGAACCATTGCCCATTTACGAATCCGCCTCACCGAGAAAGGTGTTCAATCATCTCCTCCGGGGCGTCACGTGCCACGAGTCCTGAGAGACCTGAATAATTTCGGTGATAATTAACACCGACGTGTGCGGCTCAACGTCCATTAGCTGTCACACTGGTGAGCAAGAGCGGACACCGTCAACGAGCATTAAATTGAGAGAACTCAAAAAGACTTCAAATCTTCCAAGAATATTAAGGCAGAGGGGGGAAACCCCGTAATTGAATAATGATCCCTCGTCTGGGCTCGATCCGGGTGCTGGTCGGGACAGATGAGGTGATGCTGGTTCCATACCTGGTATTTACTGAAGGTTATGACACTGTTGAGCTGTCACACGCGCGGAGAAGATGCCCTCCGGCAGTGGCGAGTTCTATGCGGGTGGTGGCAGAAACGGACGACGATCGGCTGGTGGCCTTAAATTGATGGAACGAAGCAAGAAATAAAGGTAAATTAGATCACAAGAGATGCGGGATTCACTGTTGCTGCTGCTGAGAGAGAGAGAGGGAGATTGCGTTGTTAAATACCTTTAATTGATTTCAATTAAGGAGTGGATAGTCCCTGCTGTGGGAAGGCCCCGGCGGAACTGTTGTTTGTTGAGATGAGTAACGATTCGGTTTTTGGAAGGTGTTTTCTACCAGTAGAAGAAAGAACCCATATTAATTGATCCAGTTTCGGTTGCTTTGGGAAAATTATTCCGTTATTTTAAAATCATTAAAAGATTAATTGTTTTTTATTAACTGTAATTTACAAATAAATGATTCAATATTTTTTAAATTCAATCAACTAGTTATTCGAAACCAAGTAACAATAAAAAAACTTCTTTTTTCAACCAGTTCGAGAAGTTAGTCGCAAAGTTACAACTTCAACGGAATGGAGTGCCGTTTAGGTGAAGCAGTGTTGCCATCTATTTTGCCCAAAGTACATATTAACGATGTCCGCTGTGGTTAAATACTTTCCAGCGAGTCTTCGACGCCAACCCACAAGAGTCTTGTTTTGACAATCCGAAGCTCCCTCGGCAGATTTATTCAACCACATAACGGGCAACCGGGGCGGCGTGGCGGCTGCCAAATAATGTGGCATTCGTTTGGACAATTTGTTTTAAAAACGGAAATGAGTATTGAAGCTATTAGAATTTGGGACTGTATTTAATTACGGTGTATAAAAATTTCTTCATTTTCCGTATTTTATTATCTTAAATGTTGAAAATATTTGAATTCATATTCTTATATTATTTTTTTGTTTTAATTCCTGGAACAGTAAAAATTTGAAACTGAAATTCTTGAAGTTGGCTTTTATCTCTTTAAGAGGCAGTATTTGTAGATTCTGCTCGGTTTGTTCTAGAGGTCGTTTCGAGGTGCTCCGATTTGAATGAAACTTTCAGCGTTTGTTTGTCTATACATGAGATGAACTCATGTCAAATTAAGCCCTCTACGACAAATGGAAGTGGGATAAAACGGGTATTGAATTTTGAGGTCCAAAACACATGGAAAATCTTAAAATTGTTCGCATTTCCGTAAAACTTCATCAATTCCAACTCTCTTAGATGCATTCGAATGGTCTTTCGAAGCCCTTCAAAATGTGCTATAGACATCCAGGATTGGTTTAACTTTTTCTCATAGCTTTTGCAAATTACTGTTAAGGGACCATCCATAAACCACGTGGACACTTTAGGGGGGGGGGGGGTATGGCGATTGTCCACGCTCCATACAAAAAAGATTTTTTTTGTATGGACAATTGCCCACGAAGGGGGGGGGGGGGTTGAGATTCCCTAAAAAGTGTCCACGTGGTTTATGGATGGTCCCTAAAAATGGATTTTTTTAAAACCTTAATATCTTTTTGCAACAGCTTCCAACACCCATACTTCCATAAGTCAAAAGATAGGTAATTTCATGGACTATAAGCTTACGGTATTCACTTTTTGGCCAATCGCAGTTTTTCTCATAGTTTTTCGATTTTTCTAGAACAAACTTTTTACAACGTTAGTTTTTGCCCTGTAGGCCAAGAGGACGGCACTTGTTGGTCTCAATTTTGTCAAATTCGAAATCCTCGGTCAATTTCACGTAAGTTAGAAGTATTGGAGTTGTTGTGAATTAAATTCACGAATGTGAGAACCACGAAGGAATATATTCATTAGGGTGTTTCAGCCAAACAAAAAAGTTCTCAGAATACGGCAAACCGAGGTTCCCCTTGTAGAGGATACCCATTGGGACTCTCATGCCAAATATCAGCCCATTTGGTTGAGAATTGGCCTGTCCCCAGCGGTTCAAAGTTTACATGTAAATTACTATGGGATTTTTGTGTTTTTCGTTCAATCGTTCCTACAAGTCTGGGGACAACATGGATTCACTCGGAATAAAGACAGGTGTGTAGGGGATGGTCCAATGAACATGTTCCAGAAGGATTTAGGGTTGTCCATTCTGTCCCCAATGTGCGCATTGGATCGACGTCCGGTGTCTCCAGAATCAACGATTCACCCTTCAAATGTACGCATTCTCCCTAGTATGCTGTGACGGCTAGCTGAAAATTACGACGCCCCATGTCGGACGGTGAACACGTGGCAGAGCATTCATTCAAGTTTTGGCTCAGAAACATACTTTAAAATAATAAAATTATATTTTTTGATGTTCCTGTAACAATTTGAACTATTCTAAATAACGTAACATGATGATTTTGTAATAATAATGCAATTGATGCTTCCCCACGTGTTCACCGTCTGACATGGGGCGTCGTTATTTTCAGCTAGCCGTCACAGCATACTAGGGAGAATGCGTACATTTGAAGGGTGAATCGTTGATTCTGGAGACACCGGACGTCGATCCAATGCGCACCTTGGGGACAGAATGGACAACCCTAAATCCTTCTGGAACATGTTCATTGGACCATCCCCTACACACCTGTCTTTATTCCGAGTGAATCCATGTTGTTCCCAGACTTGTAGGAACGATTGAACGAAAAACACAAAAATCCCATAGTAATTTACATGTAAACTTTGAACCGCTGGGGACAGGCCAATTCTCAACCAAATGGGCTGATATTTGGCATGAGAGTCCCAATGGGTATCCTCTACAAGGGGAACCTCGGTTTGCCGTATTCTGAGAACTTTTTTGTTTGGCTGAAACACCCTAATATTCATGTTTATAGTGCAAATGCACCATACTCATGAATAAATTCCTTCGTGATTCTCACATTCGTGAACTTAATTCACGATTACGGGAATGTTTTTTTTTCTGTGTACTGTGGTTCTTAAAATTTCAAATCAATTTTTTTTTATGCCGAAAAGACTGTTACAAAGGTTGCTGTATATGTATTAATTGGAAAAAATACATTTAAATGTTTGTTGAATTAAATATATAAATTAAAGGAAAAATAAAAAAAGCACATTTTATTGATTTTATTATGGAAAAATATAATTTTGTTTAGCCATTGAAACCTGTTTACACACCAGATTAAGATTCTAGTCAGAAACTTTTGTACTGTACTGTTTTCGTGTAGTTTTTACCGTAGTTTCTGTTGTCTAGTTTTCTCACTCTACGATACTTGTAAACACACACATATTTGTACTCACAGAACACAAACAGAATGAAAAGGGTCAGTGAACTTGTCCTGACCGCTCAGTTTCTTGAGGGAAAACATCCCAAGATCAGTCCCATTCCCTGACAGACCTCAGAACAGGTCAGAACAGTTCCGTTCAGTACAGAAACTGCTAAATACAGTTTAGTTTAAAAGCAAATAAACAGTTTTGCAATAAATAGTTTTGTTTTGTACCGCGAGAACTTTTGTTTGTAATTACCGGGAAAGAAAGTGCGACAGGATCAAACAGACGCTCTTATGTGCGCAATCATAAAATGGTCCTTCGAGCCGGATCATGTCGCGCCGTAAATCCTGGTCCCGAAGCCGATGGATCGTGTCCGTCGGGCCACTGAAATCGTCGCCGAAGATGGCGCCGGCAGCCATTCCGTTGAAGTGAAGAAGTGCTGAAAAAGAACACTCGACGATCCGCCATCTTCGGTAATCGTACCGACGTTCCGCGCGCGCCTCAATCGCATCCCGATCCGCGGTCAGTTTCCGTCCGGTGCTTCTAAGACCGGTTTCTGTGACGAAAATCTGCTCCGTCGAAGAAATTCGCAGTTTTCGTGTGTGAAATTTCGGACTTGTTTTTGTTTTGATGTCTGACAACTGCGGTTGTCACTGTGAGCTCCACCAACTGTCAGCGCCGTGAAGAGCTGGGAGTTATTTCACCGCACTGAAGAAAAGTCTGCAGAAAAGTACTGCAGAAGTCTGCACGCCGTCAGTTACAACCTGAAAGTTAAGTTGCCCGTGTCGAAAATCCGTGTTAATTGTGCCAAAACGTCGTACTGTATCCACCATTTTGTTCTGTGTCGCCATTTTGTCTTGTCATTTTGCCAGACGAGACCAAAAAATGAGCGAAATCCAAAATTGTGAAAAGTTGTGTGCGCCGGTGTAATACCGCGCAGCTCTGCCACCGGCGAAAGTGGAACGGCGAACTGGATCTGACGAAGAGGAGAAACGTCAAACGAAATTGAGTTTGTTTATCTCGGTCGACTCGGGTTGAAGAAAATCGTTCCGCGAAAAGTGCTAACTTTTGCTGATGAAGAAAAGTACGGGAAATTTCGCGATGTTCTGTGCCAGCAGATTGCGACGTTGTTTGTGCGACTTTTTGCGGTGATGACCCGAGACGGAAAAACGCAAGCAGTGCCAGTCGAGTTCAAGAAGCTACCGGCGGTCCGAGCAGTCTGGGGTTTACAATGGAGAAGAAGTCGCTCTGCTGGGGCGAAGTTAACAACAAAAGCGTTCCGATCGAAGTGTACGAGATCAGAGGAGAAAACATCGGTTCCAGTGGCAGCCCTGGGACGCAGCAACAGCAGAAGAATCTGACCAGAACAGTACAGCAGCACAGCACAGAACAGTGTCAGCGTCGCAGACGGCAACAGTCGTCCACAGTACAGTACGGCCAGCAACAGACCAACAGCAGCGACAGTAAGAAACACAACATCTACTGTACCACGGGGAGAACTCGGACTCCTCCACCGGCGGAGGCTGGGAGGCCTCCGCACACCAGGGAAGTTAATTTATTGTTCGAATTTCAAAAAGCTAATGAAATGTTTTTCACAGCGGAACTTCCCTCGGACATCACTGGTACTGGACTGCCAACGGTCTTAGTCCATTCTACTGTATCTGCAGTCGTCGCAATTTAATGTAAGGTAACCTATGTGTTGGTCCGTTAAACTGTCCTGGAGTCAGGAATGTTCGTGCTCGTCATTTTGGAAGTTTTGTGTTTGTATGTCTGTGTGCATAAGTCGTGTTCTAAAAGATGCACCCCTTTTGGAATCTTTGCGAGATGGACGAGCACAGCAAGCGCAGCGAGCGCAAATTCAAGTTCAGCTCTACAGTGAGCGCACGCAAACTACGGTCGAGAAATCCCGTAGTACATCCTCGGTGGAACGGAAGTCGTCGATGTTCCGCAACAAGGTGCAGCCGAAGCCGGCAAGTCATCGGAGGTCAGCACGTCTAACGCTGACAGCTGGTTCCAGCACCAGAGGCATGAGGGGTGGCAAGTTCGTGGTCGGACGGGCCAGAACAGCCCCCCACCACCGTCACGAGTTGAGTATTTTCTGTCAACTTTGGTTGCGATCAGTCGCTCAGCGCTCTCACACTCAGGTACGGTGCAGCTGGAACCACAACAACAACTACAGCTGATCAACGATCAACACTCTGATAGTCGGACGGACTGTTGGAGGCATCACTGTTCAGGAGCAGATCTTCAACAACAACCTGGTGGTCTACGACTACTGGAAAAGGGATCTGCACAGCAACAGTTCAGCGAAGGCAACGAAGCTGCAGTCCACAGTGCAACGGACTGTCGGATGCAGCACTGCAATCAACGTTTGGACGGACAGCTGCAAGAACTGTCTGCACGTCATCGGTTCGGCGGTCAGAAGGACTGCTGGGCACTACAGCTACCGATCCAGAATCACCGCATGCTACAGTTGGTGTCGAGGTTCCAGCAAACAAGCCCCAAGGGGCGGCGCGTTCGTGATCGGACGGGTCAGAACAGCCGCTCCAACAGTTCTCCAAGTTAAGTACCTGAAATACTGTTCGTGAGCATCCGCTCAATCACTCTGCTTAACAGGTACTTCAACATTTGCTGGAACTCGACAGAAGAAGTCGAGAGTCGTCTTAGTCAGTCAGCCCATCCTCAACGGCCACAGTAAACAGTTTCGGGAACACTGGTTCCATCTACAGTCAACACGTACGTACGGGTCATGTTCGCGACATGACTTCAAGTTGGAAGGAGACACACTGGTCTCAACATTACGGTCGCTTTTTGATGCGGGTTCAAGTCCCAAAGATACTGTTGGCGAGGATGAGTTGAGAAGCGGGTGAAAGTCCCAACAGTTACGGTGAAGGCAGGAGTACAAACTAGGACAGCAACAACGACAACTTCAACAACAACAGCAGCGCAAGTTACAGTACAATCGGTACGCGAGGTGACACCCTGGTCACGCGTACAAAAGCAGCGGTCGAGAGGAAGCAAGAAGCAGCAGCAGCAGGTCAAGCCAGCAACAGCAGTTCGGACCCGTCAGCAGCAGCAGTTCGACTCTGCAGTTACAGCTTACAGTCGAGCAACAGTAGAAGCAGGTTCAGCGAAACATCGCTCACAGCCCGTATCAGCATGGCGGGCGGCATTTTATGTTTGGCAACATCGGACAGTGATTGAACAAGAAGAAGAAAGAAGGAAGAAAAGACGATTGATCGTTTGATCACACACATACACACATTAGTTTTGTAACAGTTCAGACCAAGACAGTACAGAAGTTAACCGGAGAGTTTATGCACGAAGATTCATGTTGAAAGCACGCTCAGAGCCGCCGTCTTTCAAGGCGGGCGGCATGTTTACACACCAGATTAAGATTCTAGTCAGAAACTTTTGTACTGTACTGTTTTCGTGTAGTTTTTACCGTAGTTTCTGTTGTCTAGTTTTCTCACTCTACGATACTTGTAAACACACACATATTTGTACTCACAGAACACAAACAGAATGAAAAGGGTCAGTGAACTTGTCCTGACCGCTCAGTTTCTTGAGGGAAAACATCCCAAGATCAGTCCCATTCCCTGACAGACCTCAGAACAGGTCAGAACAGTTCCGTTCAGTACAGAAACTGCTAAATACAGTTTAGTTTAAAAGCAAATAAACAGTTTTGCAATAAATAGTTTTGTTTTGTACCGCGAGAACTTTTGTTTGTAATTACCGGGAAAGAAAGTGCGACAGGATCAAACAGACGCTCTTATGTGCGCAATCAACCTATTTTGAAGCATGATGCACACATTTTTTACAATTTTTATAAAATTTGTCGCGAAAGGCTATTTCTACCTTATTTAAAAACTAAGATTGCTTGTTCTTATCGGAAAATCCCAAATTAATTAATTTTTCAGTTCGATCTTATTTTCTTTAAGAAAATCATGAATACTGAGTTTTGCATTTTGTAGAGGTTAACAATAACATGAAAACGAATGATTTATTTGTCCATGTGATCGAATTGAATTAAATAGAATATGAAAAGTCCGAACTGGGATTGCATGTAAACAAGTGAAGTCTCGGAAATTAATAAAATGTTTTTTTTGAGTTCAAATGAGCTTTCAGGAACAGTAATAAAAAATGGCAAATTTTTTGTGGGTTGGATAGTTTTATAAAAGTTAATTTTAAAATTCAGAAAAAATCTTTTGTCAAAATTGTAAATTGCCAATGGAAATAGAAACAATACGAAATGGTAATGCCGTTGTTTATAATAAATAAGCTTATGAAATGAAGTGACATAAAATTGATTTTAATTATTCTTTAAAAAAAATCAAGTCAATAGAATTTCTATAATCTTTTAACCTCAGCAGTGAAAAACATCACTAGACTATGCTTTCCTGTGCTTATGTGGTTATTTAGTATATATCTAGAGATTTTTTCAAAAGGTTCTATAAGCTATTGTGTTTCATATGTTTATAGGACCTAATAAAAAAAAAGTCTAGATATGTGATATCGACGTCGTCGTGCTATCTTGTCGCTCCCGCCATTTCGACGTTCCGAGAAAAACGCGTTTTAATGTTTAACCTTGAATAAACAAAAACGAAAGCACGCATCTGAACAATACAATTGTTCCATTGACCATTATGTGCATTGTCCCTAAGTTTGGTTGAAATTGGTTGCTGGAGTCCCGAGTTATAAGTACAAATGTTTACGGTAGTCTAACTTCCCAATTAACCACAAGCACTAAATTGAAGTATTTATTCAGTACTAAATCAGCACTCGAATGCTTTGAAGTAGTAAATAAGCTTTGCGAATGCCTCAAAGTACCAAAACTTTGCAGCATTACAACTGGCATTAAATCACCATTCACGACCTTGAAAATGTGCTTCAAAGCATTTGATGTTTATCAACAAAGTAACCCATCCATACGGGAAACATTTCAGCCAGTCACGCTCTTATTGACTTTTATCCTTCTCCCGTTATACTGTTTCAATAAGCGTGCGGGCTAAGGCGCATTTCCCCCAGTGTTCAACAGTTTTATTTTTGCGTGAACTGGGTTCAATTCCCGCTGACTGAAGTGTTTTTTTTTGTTTATTTTTTTTTTTTTTGTGGAAAACTGCAGCCTGTAATTAAGCCAAATTTTTCAAAACATATGCCCATAGCACAAAGGACATTATCAAAAGTTCTCTGGTAAATTGAATGACTTTTTTCGCAAGCAAAAAGCTGCTTTCCGGAAGTCTGATACACTTTGTGAAATTTTGCCAACCGTGGACCAACCACTCCTCGGAAAAACAATTTACGTTAGCCGTTAGCCATTACTTGTCCCTATTAACCCCAAGCCTTCCGCAATTGATTGTACTGTACTTGACTGGATGGCCGCAATTTGCTGAGTGACTCGTCAATTATTTTCGTCCAACAAAATGACAACGGGTTTTTCTCATGAACCAGATACTCGAAACAGCAGAAAGAAAGTCTTCCTTAATGTTCGATGCATCAACCACATCGATTAAAACTTTCGAAACAAACACTCATTTCAGAATACATCAGTTGGCTGGCGCGCATCCTGGAGATCGACGAGAAAAATGCAAGAATAACATCAAAGTGTCACACTCACACAAGAAACGCAACAGGACAAAAAAAAACAAAGGAGGCCCACCCACTGTGGAGCAGCTAGCTGTCCTTTTTTCCCCCCAGCCTTGACGTCGATAAAGCAGTTTTTTTTGTTCGAGCTTTCGGTGAGGCATTAAAACGGCATTACTGTGCGCCACTTGAAATATTTCTCAAGGGAAAAGTGCTGATTTAATATTTTGAAGCATTATTTGCTGGTATTAAATGCCAATATAATGCTGATTTAATGCCGCTATTTAGTGCCTCGCGGTTACTTGGGTTGTACGTGCGTCAAACGTGTTCTGACCTAAAATCCCTTTGGCCAGTTGTCGCACTTACATCAATTTTCAGGGAGTGACAAGATAGCACGGCAACATTGAAACTACTTTCATATGTAAAGTGACAAAAATGCACGGAGTTTCTATTTGATAACTCAAGGTTGAAATCGAATTTTGGGGATCTGTGAAGGTCAAAAGGTGAGGCATTGTGAGCTACACAAAATGGTGTTCTTAACTCAATTTGGCCCAAAATGCACGTACGACAAGTTAGCACGACGGCGACGATATTTATTAAACTATTAGTTGACATAAACAATATTCAAAGGCTTATAGAATTAAACTAATACATAAACAAATTATTGTGAGGTTTTTTTTCATAAATAAAGCTCTGGCCATTTACATTTGCGAATTCACAAGTTATTTAAAACACGACAGTATTGAAGATGATTTCTGATTTTAATTTGAAAATATTTAGTTTATGTTTATAAATATCATGGTTCATAAATGGTTCGATTTGTTCTCTTTTAATTTTTTTACACTTTGATACAAATAATTTTGCTTGTTGCATAAATACAAAAATCGGGAAATTCAAAGCAGTTTTTTTATTTTCAAATTTTATTAAACTATGATACGCAATCAACTGAAAATATTTTCCATCGAATTATATTAAACATACTGCAACTAAACACATTCTCCATAAGACAAGTAATGCTCATTTGGGGCGAGATATTGCCTCCGCCCACCCACCCACGCCTTGGGCGGTGGCCAAATGGTCTTCCCCGTCCACCATTTGGAACATTCCCAGCAGCGGGGGTTAATCTTATAATTTTTAATAATACTCATAACAAAACAAAATTGCCATTTTCATCTCATACACGAGCACACACTCGCATGGATGACACTTTGGCAGATCGGGTTTGTGTCTTCGCCAAAAAAAAAAAGAAAGAAACTTGTATTTAACTATTATTATTATGGTTATGGCGGTGCTCATAAAGTGCCAAAATGTGTATGTTTGCACTTGGCGCGCGCGGGGCAGAAGATGTGGCCTGCGAGCTCTTTTGGATTTGATCCATCATCACCGGACAAGAAGAAGGAGAAGAAGATTCCTTTCCCGATATCTGTGCGGATCAGTGTCCTTGCTGGTTGGAACGACCCCGGAGGGGGGTCAGCGGGGTACAATTTATTGCAATCGAATTGAGCCGCGTTCTGGCGGACCGTCCTCTTAGTTGCTGTTGCACATTTTTGCCAGAATGAGCCAATTTAATTAATTTCCTGGCAACTGGCACAGTGGTGCTGGACTGGAAGCATCATGATGGCGATTTCTTGACGATTTAATGTGCAATCACCCATATGGGCTTATCTTGTAATTAACCGTTGTCGTCGTCGTCGTGAACCCAAGAACGTGGACTTGAGGACTTTGGAACACTGTGAAAAGGGGGATTTACAGGTTAAAGGATAGGAGATCAAATCTCATAGGTCACAAAGGTTGTGTGCTGGCAACGATGGGAATCTTCAGAGTTGTTTTTAACATATTAGGGGATCATGATCGTGGTAATAATGAAATAGTAATAATGAATTATTTTTTTAAATTTAGCCGAATATTCCAAAATGGTTCAGAAGTAAATTGTTAAATAGTGTATGATTATTTTAAATCGACATCCAGAAGTCATTAATTTTTAATTTGCCTTCCAGGTTTGTATTCAAATATTCTCCATTGAAATCAGTTACAGATGTGACCCACATGTGCTAGCCAAAGGTCATTTTTCGGACCCCCGAGGGATTTATTTTTCTTCCAAAATGCAGAAGGTCAGCACAGCACAAAGGTATTACTCTACACGGCCATAAACTTCGGTGCACTGTTAATTTATTCATGGTTCATTAGAGGGATGAAAAAAGTGTGCCGAAAGCCGAAACAGAACCAAAAAAAAAAGTTAAGCACGTTTCCGCATAAGCTCGTTCCAGGAGGTTTCGAAGGTGGCGCGCACCAAGACTCCGGAATCTGCTTGCAAGATGTTTTTCTTTAATTTACTTTAGATAATTAGATTTCGTCGGCGAAAACTTTGCATGGTTCGGCGCGAGGGTGTGAGTTAAGGCGCTTTCCGCAAAAGGGTTAAAAAGAGTAGGGAAAAGTTGGATTTTTGATTGTTTTTCTACTTTGGCGCGAAAAGTTTGTCTCGATTTTTGTGTCAGGACGATGCAGCCACCCCGTGTTGCTTGACGCCATGGCTTCCTGATAGCTGATGCGCCGAAAAATGCAAATTCGGTTACTCCTGATGTTGATTTTAACGTAATTAGAAGGGGAAACGTGCCGACAGGAGGGTAGGCGCTTTAAGATTATTTTTTTTGTTGAGGTAAGAAAGTAATTTGAATTAGGATGGACTTGAGAGCCCTCCAACTAAGCATAGAGTACTAAGTATTGCCATTATTTTTTGAAGGTTAAAAAAAATCTTCAACTGATTTGCCTGCAATTTTTTTTTCAATTCTGAATAGTGCTTGTAGTATTAAATTGTATTTCAAACATCCATGTGTTAAGTGAAAATTTCAATTTTTAAACACCCATTCCATTCTGTTATTTTTGTAGAGTAAATTAGGCCGTTTCGTCGCTCGAGAATGACAGGAAAAGTAAATAGTTTCAAGACGGGATTGCAACAAGTTGCAAAAATAGGATTTTTTCAGCACAAATCGTACATTCAACGAGGTTCAACGAGTTGGATAAATACGTTTTGAAACGAGTTCCATACAAAGTTTTTTTTTCATTTTAGTGCTGAAAAGTAGAACTTTTCAGCATTTGTTTTGAAAAGGGTTACTATTCGATTCTGTTATTTTTGGTACAGAAAAGTAGGCTTTTTCGTCGGACTAGAAAGACAGGAAAAGCAAGTAGTTTTACGACGGAATTGCAAACAAGAAAGCATTTGTTTTGAAAAGTAATACTCTTCAATTTTTTTGTGTTGATTTAAACGATTTATTGACAAAATACATAAGACACATTCTCCGGCAATGTACACCTTAGGATGAAATTTTGAAAAGCGTGTATGAGCTATTTGGATATTTTTCCTCGATTCTAGACTACTTGAAGCTTCAAAAATCATGGTTTTCATTAATTGATCATTTGAATATCATTTTGTACAAGTTGGTTAGGCTATGCATCAATTCGTGATAAAATCATCGTTTTAAAACATTTTTCTAAAAACTCCTGGTTTTCAAAAATAAAATCCAAAAAATATTCTTTTTATTGCATTTTGTAGGTTTTTAGTTGTACTAAACGGAAATGTCATGGGTTTGCAGTTTATCTTAAGTTAAGTATTTTTTCAAAATAGTGTAAGTTTACCATTTTATTGCGTTGCAACGTCACGAAAAAGGGACATTTGTTTATGTCAACAAAAAACTAAACATTCAATCATTTTGATATTTCGGATGCTCTTTGTACTTGGAAAGAGCTTTCAAATGCAATCTAGAGCGACTTAATTGGTTGTCTAGATCCAAAGTTACATCAGGTTTAAGTTTGCGTTGCAACGTCACGAAATTTTAAATCATATTGGTCACATGGCAAAAAGGTGTATGCGTAGTTGGTTGTTGAAGATAAAAGGGTACTAAATATAAAATATTTGTTATATAATGTTTCCGAGCATATTTACAGAAGAATTGTACATGGGTCATTCACAAATTCCGTCATTTAAGTTTGATGCAACTCGAAAAAAAAAGTATTTTATGAAACTTGTTGAACAAATCAAAATAGACCGATGTTCACAAGGGGGAAAATGATTTGTTTTATCCCACACCCTTATGTAAGTCAAATTACAGTGAAATTCATTAAACAATAAAAATCACGTGATTTGATTGTTTTTTTTTCACAAACTTTTTTCACTCTGTTGTTGAACGAACCCTTACTTAAATAAGTTGTATGCAACATTTTGTTGTTCACAATTAAAAATGTTATGTTGCGCAGTTATATTATTTCCTCAAATTTAATTTAAAAAGCACAACAGTCAACAAAATAAGTTACGTTGTTTGCAGATCACCCCTTAGGGGCCATGAACAAACGATATGGGCACTTTATTTATAAATTCAAAATAAGCCCTCCTGAAAACTTGAAGCTCCTCACCTCCCTTCTAAAACTTCCACGTGTTTTGTAAGTTGCCCAAACCATTAAAATATTAAGGGAGCGTTCTTGCATTACGTAACAAAACATTTATATTTTTAGACCCCCTCCACCTCCTGGAAATACATTTCCGATACACTTTTTTTGTATAAATCCTCGAACCCTCCTCCCTCCCCCTTGATATTACGCCGTTACGTAATGCATGGACGTCCCGTTACATGGATTGAGGACGGGAGAGGGGTTTCTTCGTGATAATGGAATAATACAAAAAAAATATTTTGAAAACCCTTTGGAAAACTTCGTAAATCGTACTGCAACTGTGAAAGCAGAATAGGGGAGGGGGGGGGGGGGTCTAACATGGGCAGGCCAATCAATTCACATGTCCTTGTACTGTCTATTAATGTCTTATAATCAAATCTTAACCTACAGTTGTTCAGCCTAACAAAAACTATGTTTTATTTTGAAACTATAATTTCGTGACGTTGCACGCAACGAAAAACCCTGTTTTCAAAAACAGAGCGTTGCAACGTCACGAAATGTAAGTGGTCTTCAAAAATCGAGGTTTAATTTTTTCGAAAAACTAATGATTGCATTCGATTTGTTAGCCAATTTTACACTAAAAATGGAAGAAGAACTCCAAATTTGCCGTTTAACAGAGCAGAGTTAATGGCGAAACATGAATTGGGTCAGGATTGAGAAAAAGTCACGCGTTGCAACGTCACGCTACATATCCCCCTCTCAAAAATAGAATATTCGCTTAAAATAATGTTTCAACATTGTTTCTTATAGGAAATTTAATGTACTTTCTGAATCTGTAATAACATATATACATTTTCAATGTAATTTTTGAGTTACAGCCGAAATACTGAAAAAAGAAAAGTCAAAGCGTTGCAACGTCACGGCGGAATGTGTCATAAACATTTGATTTATAATCTCACTCAATTAGTGTTTCTCTGAAATGCAAAACATGTTTTATGGAACTCTTTGCAAAACTCAGTGAACCTCGTTGGATAAATGTACGACTCGTGCTGAAAAAAAAAAATCCTTTTTTGCAACTTGTTGCATAAACTAATAAACTATTTACTTTTCTTTACTAATAATAACAGAATTGTAAAACTTTCAATGCCAGTGCTGAAATGGGTGCTGAAAAGTTGAACTTTTCATGTTCCCTCGAAGAAAATTTCAATATTTTTTTTTGTTTTGATCGGTGAATTAGCTTAACACATAAATGTTTGACATAAAATTCTATTTAAAAAGCGTTTTAGAATTAAGAAAAAAAATCGTAGCAAATAGTCGCAAAACTTGCAACATGTTGCATAAACTATTTTTTTGCAATTCCGTCGTGAAACTACTTACTTTTCCTGGCATTATTGAACGACGAAATAACCTACTTTTCTGTACCAAAAATAACAGAATCGAATAGCAACACTTTTCAAAATAAATGTTGAAAAGTTCTACTTTTCAGCACTCAAATGGGTGCTGAAAAGTTGAACTTTTCAGCACTTGTTTCGAAAAGTAACACTTATCAACATTTTTTTATTTAAACGATTTATTGACAAAATAAGTGAAAATTTTACATAAAATTTCACTCATTGTGTATTTTTTGGAATTGCAAAAAATGTTGTATGGAACTCGTTGCAAAACTTGATTTTTTCAGCACACTTCGTATTTATCCAACTCGGTGAACCTCGTTGGATAAATGTACGACTCGTGCTGAAAAAATCCTCTTTTTGCAACTTGTTGCATAAACTACTATTTTGCGATTATTCCACCCCTGGTTTCACTTTTAGACGTTTGACTGCAATTGTACAAGAACGAATTTTAAACTAAAATAAATTTCTCTCGCCTTATCAGCTAATTGTCACGTTAAATATCGACTGGTATCGAAGATATTAAAGGAGAATGGGCAAATTTGTATGGGAGCTGGTCTAAGGATGTACACGAACGAGCAACTTTTTTCAAGAGATCTGAAAAGTTACTAGCTGTTTTAGTTTGAGCATTTTGAGCATTTTGTACAAAAAATCGTATTTATACTTTTTCTAAAATCACTCATAAAATTTATATTTTACTATGGATTTCGATCATCTTGGCTTCATTCGTCGCGTATCAGAAAAAAAAACTATGAGTTCTGATATGTCTTAGAAGGCTTTTTTCGTGTCTCGGCGAGATCTTTCGAGAAAAGTTGGCCCCGATCGTGTACACCCCTGGACCAAATCCGCCCATTCTCCTTTTGAAAAAAAAAACAAGATATTTGTAAAAAAATCTAAAACATAAAAAAATCGTTATGAGACGTCAAATACAATTTGCAATCGAATTGGACTTAAAACACTTTTGAATTAAGTGCACCGTTTATATGTTGGAGATATTTTAAGGTGATATGTTTCATTTCTTATTTCTTGAAAACCGAGAATTTCCTACAAAATTCCAGAAAAAACATACAAATTTATACTTGGTTAAAAAAAACACTGAAAATTAGTTTTGATGCACTCATAAAATGTGTTTTCCCGACAACCTTTCAAAAGAGCGGGCAGAATGAACCACCTTAGAAAACAATCCATTCCATCTAATAAAACGCTCAAGGGTGATAATAAATAACTTAAGTGACCTTTATAACATAGTTTCCAAGAAGTTTTGATTACTTTTATTTAAATATTCACTTGAAAGAGAAACAATTTTGAAAATAGTGTAAATATGTAATATTTTTTTTTCATAAAATTATTTTGTTAGGTCCTTTTCGGTACTGGGACCTGGTTAGGACCGAGTCGGCTTTTGTAATTACATTTGACTTAATAATTACAGAGGATCTTGTGTGTAAATGTTAGTGGGAGGGGAATAAATATGTAATACTAGGGTGTAATATCATAATCGATTTTCCAGCACAGCACTTTTTCAGTTCCTTTTGGGGTCCTAAACTCTGGAATGTCCTCTACAACTTTGCCGAAGAGAGTATGGTGCTAACTTGCCCCTAAAAAAAAGATACAGCGTGTTCAAAACTCGTCTAAAACGTGTTTTTTGCTCAAAAATCACGTTTTAGACGAGTTTTGAGGGCGCTATATCTTCTTTCAGGAGCAAGTTAGCACCATACTCTCTTGGGCAAAGTTGTAGAGCACCTTCCAGAGCATCCGAATATGAGTCCGGTTTTGATATGGCATGAAACGTCGAATTGTTAAATATTGTCTGTTTCTCTCAAAGATACACGCCGCGCGGCATTTCATAATGTGCTGCAGACACTGTTGCCAGTGATTTTCTGCACTTTTGGTGCAATAAAAAACATTCCCGGCAACAATGTCATGCAATTCGAAGAAGAAAATCAACAAAAACAAAACGCACAGTATGGGATTTGACAGCGCGCATTTGCCGAAAGTGCGGCGCGTCGTTTCGAGGCTGTTATGCCGCGTGTCTTTTTCGGGAATACGCGCAATATCAAAATCCTATAAAATGGTTTTCCCCATACAAATTTATATGGAAAATTGAATCGCTTTGCGCAAAGTGAGGACTAAACCAATCGGTCCCAAACTTTGGGGAGTTGTTTAGGACCCCAAAAGGAACTGAAAAAGTGCTGTGCTGGAAAATCGATTTTGATATTACACCCTAATGTAATACGTGCCCACATTAAAATCGGTCAAATTTGTTAGTGTTGGTGGAGGTTTACATTTGAATACTTTTTAAATCTCTCCCCGTAATTGAACTCTGCGTTCCAGAAAACTGCTTGCTTGAATCATAAAATAATTTGATAAAACTTTCATAAGTGATTTAAACACAAACTTACACTCAAGTTATACAGTTTTGAATTATCAACTAAAAATGACTCACACACTTTCATACCATTTTGATCTTACTCTACCATGAGTCATCTTAATCTCACGAGTTAAGGGTGAACCACACGCACACAAACACATACACTTTCTTTTAACAAGGGCCAACAATAACAAACAACAAAACTTTCTTTCTTTCTTTATCATCGCCCCCGCGCGACTTCCCCATGCCCACAACCACGCGACAATGGCAACAACGACAACGATAACATAATGAAAGAGTACACCGATGAGAACGACGACGATGATGATGATTGGGTGCCCCGGGAATGCGTCCTCCTCCTTCTCCTCCTGCCTCTAAATGTGATAGGCATTGGCACTTGTGTGCGGTTAGCGTTTATTTTTAATGTCCATCGCGATAAGGTTAAATTGGAAAAGCCACAATTGTAACCGCAAAACACCGCTATAATGGGTGTACTTTTGGACTTTTTATAAGCACCACGTGTAGTGTACAAACAGTGGCAAATGATACATACGTGGAATGTTGGGGCTAGTCTTCTAATTATCTTTAACAATCAATTGTAAAGATCTTTATTTCACCCAAGACTTCTTGCTATGGTTGCACTGCGTTTCAAAATGTGAAAAAAGTTTGCGTTTCTAAAAGAGTCATGTAAAAAGTTTGTCCCGGAAATCCAGGAAATCTTTGGACGTAATATTTGAACCAACCATTAGATACTAGACACAGTTATCAGTTTATATAAACAGGATTTTAGACCTTCTACAAACTTTGAATACGACTATATGCCATTTCGAAGATTGAGTTTGAAATTAAATGAAAAATGCAGCTTTTCCATCAATTTAATTAGTGATATCATTGGGCCCTTCATTAGAGGGACTTCCCCGTCACCAAGCTATCAAACTCGATAAACGAACTCAAAGTAACCACCCACTGCAGTGGCACACTGTTCCAGCCTATAAAGCTTCTAATTTGATTAGCGCCAGCAAAACGACCACCGTTGCATCACGTGGTCGTCCTCGGGGGAATCCTGTGAACATCATCCAACAAAGCTAAACTCCTCTTTCGAGTCAATTCTCTAAAGTTTTTGCGCAAAATTTATTGTCCCAACTCAGCCAAAACACACGAACGCACCGCGGCAACAGTTTAATTTCCGTAAATTATTGTAATTGTAATAAATGTGATCTTAATGCATCATAAAGCTGAATTATTTATATTTATTTTGCCCCGTGCCACGTGAAACTCTTCAGGGCGAGATGAGATGAGGGTACGGCACAGCGAAGGAGGGAGTGTGGCCGTGTGAAAGTGCGAAAATCAACGCCAGCCAGCCAGCCAGCAGGGTTTTCCCCTTTTTCCCGCACACGTTCAATAGTTTTTCGTCGGAGCGCTAATTCAATTAGAGCAGTGCGCGCTCAGCCTGGTGGAAGGGATGGGAAAGTCCCCTTAATAGTTGTCTCTTGCGCGAAAACAAGCGCGAGTTTTCTGGTGTAAATCTTCGAATTAGAGGAATCGCATCACTGCACTTTTGTGTCGTTCGTTAGTTTGTTGAAGGGATTTTAGATTTGAGAATTATATAAATGATTATATAGGTAATTTTAATGATCCAATCAACTGGAAAAGTGAAAAAAAAAAACATAAATCCCGGTTGATGTTATCTTAATACTGAAAATTGATTCAGCTGCTAATTAAAAAACTAAGCTGATAGAGCTACAGTCATACCTCGGTTTTGCACGCCTCGGTTCTGCACTGCCCCGGTTTTGCACCGTTCAGCTGCCTCGGTTAAGCACGGCCCAGTGCTGAACTGAAGCACAGAGCTTATAGGATTTTGGCTATATGGGAGACATTGGCTATAATTCTATGAATAATCATGCAAACATCAAAAAATTATAGTGTTTTGGAATCTGGATGATGTCAGCTATCCATTAAAATTATTATTTCATGAAAATTTTCACAAAAATACGTATTTTTCCTGTATTTCGAAAATGCATATTTTTTTCTTTAAAGAAACCAAAAATATATTGTGATTGCAATATATGTATCAAATGATCAGGGTTTTGCCTTCCTCACTGAGGTAAGGCTATAATCCTGCTCTAAAAATGAACTTTGCAAAAAAACGTCGTAGACCCACCTTCATGTATACATATCGACTCAGAATCGAAAACTGAACAAATGTCTGTGTGTATGTGTGTGTGTATGTGTGTGTGTATGTGTGTGTATGTGTGTGTGTATGTATGTATGTGACCAACAAACTAGCTCATGTTTCTCGGCACTGGCTGAACCGATTTGACCCAAACCTGTTGCATTCGACTTGTTTTAGGGTCCCATAGATCGAGTTTTATACAGATTGAAGTTTCGATAAGTAGTTCAAAAGTTATGTATAAAAATGTGTTTTCACTTATATCCGGATCTCACTTAAATGTATGTAAACTATGTCCGGGTCCATCATCCGACCCATCGTTGGTTAGGTTATCAGAAGACCTTTCCAACGAGCCTAAAACATTGAAGATCTGGCAACCCTGTCTCGAGATATGACCACTTAAGTGATATTGATGTACTTTTTGGAAGCCGGATCTCACTTAAATGTATGTAAACTATGTCCGGATCCACCATCCGACCCAATGTTGGTTAGGTTATCAAAAAACCTTTCCAACGAGTCGAAAACATTGAAGATCTGGCAACCCTGTCTCGAGATATCCCCACTTAAGTGATATTGATGTACTTTTTGGAAGCCGGATCTCTCTTAAATGTATGTAAACTACGTCCGGATCCAGAATCCAACCCGTCATTGGTTAGGTTATCAGAAGATCTTTCCAACGAGCCTAAAACATTGAAGATCTGGCAACCCTGTCTCGAGATATGCCCACTTAAGTGATATTGATGTACTTTTTGGAAGCCGGATCTCACTTAAATGTATGTAAACTATTTCCGGGTCCATCATCCGACCCATCGTTGGTTAGGTTATCAGAAAACCTTTCCAACGAGCCTAAAACATTGAAGATCTGGCAACCCTGTCTCGAGATATGCCCACTTAAGTGATATTGATGTACTTTTTGGATGCCGGATCTCCTTTAAATGTATGTAAACTATGTCCGGATCCACCATCCAACCCATCGTTGGTTAGGTTATCAGAAGATCTTTCCAAAGAGCCTAAAACATTGATGATCTGGCAACCCTGTCTCGAGATATGCACGCTTAAGTGATATTGATGTACTTTTTGGATGCCGGATCTCGGAAACTATGTTCGGATCCACCATCCAACCCATCGTTGGTTGGGTTATCAAAAGACCTTTCCAACGAGTCTAAAACATTGAAGATCTGGCAACCCTGTTTCGAGATATGGCCACTTAACCCTCTACAGCCCAAATTTTTTTTCGAAAATATTTATTTTTCCCGTGTTCAGGAGGTAATTTTGAGCAACTTTTGTTCTACGAAAAACTTTACTTCTCTTTTTTTATGTTTTTCTTGTTTCATTATTAGTATTTTAATTGGCATTTATCTTGTTTAGTTTATGTTTGTTTTTGGTAGTATTTGGCCTACTCTAGCACCTAATATAATTACATTTCGCCTATCTAATTTTTTCACGTTTTTACAGTCACTTTTTCAATTTTTTGCATGTTTTTCACATTTTCTGCTATTGAATCGCTCCATCATCATTTAAATTTAAACATTGGCAAAGTCACATAAAACAAGTTAAACTTCCAACCCTGAAATTTTCTAAAATTTTAAGAGTTCTTCTTTCCAATGCTTTTTAAGGATCAAAAATCGGTTGGGAAATTGATTTTTGGCGATTTTTTAGATCGAAGCCCGTCTAAAGGCGGGGTTAGGTTGTAGAAGGTTAAGTGATATTTATGTACTTTTTTATTCCGGATAGATGAAATTTTTGTACAATTCCATCATATCAGCCATTGTTGGTAATAAGTGAGGAAGGCTCCAACCACATAGGTGGATTAAGTTAGTTTTTTCATACATTTTGGATGTAACAATAACATTTTTAGAAAATACTCCAAATTTTTACAAAACTACGTATTTTCGAAAAAAAAATACTCAAAATTTCAAATTTTTACAATATGGGTATCAAACGATCGGGATTTTTTCATACATTTTAGAAAATACTCAAAATTTTCACAAAACAACGATTTTTTGAAAAAAAAAAAAAAATAAAAAATAAAAAAAAATGTACTCGAGCTCCCTCCGTGTACGCACGAGAGCATGCAGCTAGTGCTCAGTGCTCCATCGTTTTTTCGATTTTTTTCGCCGTAATTGATTGTGGTTACCCGCGAGTTTGCTTCTCCAGCATGCCAAAGGCCGGCCGTGGCCGTGGCAGTTCGAGTACGGCCTCGAAAAACCCGCGAAGTTCGTCTACCGGCCGTGTGCAAAAAGGTAAACAAACCAACGCCGTGTCGGCCGCCATCGCGCAGGGGAGCGTCAGCGCTGAAGGCATCGACAAAAGTTACTACATCCTGGATATGTCCCAAGATCACCAGTGCGAACCCGTTCCGGTACTTCCGGTGCCACGACCAGTGGCACATCAACATCCGCCAACATCCCCATCAGGAACGAGTTCCAGATGCTGAGCGACGACGAAGAAAATAACAACTCTAACGGTAGCAGCACTACCGACGACGACGACGACGATGATGGTCGTGCACGGAAAAAAGTGCCGACGTCAAAAAAGAACAACTCTCCAGCGGAACGTAGACCACCTCCAATTTTTGTTTTGGACACGTTAGCGGACGATGTTGACGAGTTGCTGGAAGGCCTCGGATATTGTCTGAAAATCGGTAAGTCGGCAGTGCAAGTGATCACACTGACCAAAAAGAATTTCGACCTGGTGTTTGAAGAATTGAAGCGTAGCAACTTCAACTTCTACACATTCAACCCCGAGAAGCCCCCTGTTAAGGTTGTCTTGCAGGGTTATCAAGACCGTCCGATCTCCGACCTGAAGGATCACCTTTCGGACGCCGGAATAAAACCGCGGGAGATTAAAGTGCTCTCGCGCAAGACAACGGTAACAGGTACACACACACTGTACCTGTTGTACTTCGACCGCGGCACCGTCAAGATCCAAGACCTGCGGCGGACTAAAACGTTGGACGGTTTTTGGGTAAACTGGCGGTTTTACACCAAGAACCCGACGGACGTAGCGCAATGCCACCGTTGCCAGAAATTCGGCCACGGCTCGCGGAACTGCAACCTCCGGCCCCGCTGCGTGAAGTGCGGTGAGTCACACCTCTCGGAGGCGTGCGCACTGCCACGAAAGGCGGACTTGGGGACAAGGCAGAACAAACCAAGCCGCGCGTAAAGTGCGCGAACTGTGACGGCAACCATACCGGCAATTACCGCGGATGCGTCGCGCGCAGGGCCTACCTCGAGGAGCAGGAAAAGAGGAAGAAGAAAGCGTCCCACCCTCCTCAGCGAAGTACGAGCGCAGCCGTTTCTGCAGCTGGACAGCGTACGGTTCCAGCGGAAAACTCAGCGTTCCCTCCTGGTTGGGGGCGTTCGTTCGCCAGCGTGGTCGCTGCCGGTAGCGGCAGTACGGCCCAGCAAGAAGTCACCGGGGAAGATCTCTTCACCCTGCCGGAGTTCTTTGCTCTCGCGGGGGAGATGATGACGCGGTTTCGGAGCTGCCGGAACAAGGCAGAACAATTCCTGGCCCTTGGGGAACTGATGATCAAACACATCTACAAAGGATAAATTTTCTGTGATCTAGTATTAAGCTTTCTCTTCATCTATCCCCTTTCCTTTGCAATTTCTGTAAGTTTTTTTTATAGTTTTTTCTTACTCTTGCTAGTGCCTTAGTTAAAGAAATAATTGTTCCTAAATGGATTATGATGCAACACACAGCTGTAAGGAACTCCAAAACTCTGTTATGCACTTCAAAATAACTCATTGTATCTTGATTATTCACCAATAAAACCGAATTGAAATTGAAATTGAAAAAATGTACTCAAAATTTCCGTTTTTACAATGTGGGTATCAAACGATCGGGATTTTTTCATACATTTCGAGTGTAATAACAACATTTATAGAAAATACTCAAAATTTTCACAAAACTACGTATTTTCGAAAAAAATACTCAAAATTTCCGTTTTTACAATATGACCTTTTAAATTAAATTGAAGCATAGTCTCAATCTTCCTGCTCAGCGGATTTCGCCAGAAGGAGACGACGATGATCACGATACCAAATGAACACAAAGCGATATAAATGTACTGTTTTCAGGCTGGAATAGATACCAAACTGTCACACGTAGCACTACGGTGGTTTGAGATATCTAGAATCTCAAGGGCCTCAGTGGTACAATTGGCGGTGCGTCTCAGTACTAATGAGGTGGTTGCGGGTTCAAGTCCCGTCGTCCCTTAGAAAAATCGGACACATGACGATACAAAGTAACAATTAATGAAAAAATCTCAACCATGTGATACTCATATTGTAAAAAACTGAAAATGGGGTATTTTTTTTTCGAAAAAACGTAGATTTGTGAAAATTTGGATATTTCCACAAATTTGTGTTATAACTTTTGAAATGTATAAAAAAATCCAGAACATTTGATACCTCTTGTGAAAAACGGAAATTTTGAGTATATTTTTTTCAAAAATACGTAGTTTTGTGAAAACTTTGAGTATTTTCATTTTTTTAATAACTTTCGAAATGTATGAAAATATTCCGATCTTTTGATACCCACATTGTAAAAACGGAAATTTTGAGAACTTTTTTTTCAAAAATTCGTAGTTTTGTAAAATTTTTGAGTATTTTCTAAAAATGTTGTTATTAAATTTGGAATGCATGAAAAAATCCCGATCGTTTGATACCCATATTGTAAAAAAATAAATTTTGAGTATTTTTTTTCAAAAATACGTAGTTTTGTGAAAATTTTGAGAATTTTCTAAAAAATTGTTATTACATTCGGAATGTATGAAAAAATCCCGATCGTTTGATACCCACATTGTGAAAACGGAAATTTTGAGTATTTTTTCGAAAATACGTAGTTATGTGAAAATTTTGAATATTTTCTAAAAATGTTGTTATTACATTCGAAATTGAATGAAAAATTCCCGATCATTTGATATCCATATTATGAAAATGTAAATTTTGAGTATTTTTTCCACAAATACGTAGTTTTGTGAAAATTTTGAGTATTTTCTAAAAATGTTATTATTACATTCGAAATGTATGAAAAAATCCCGATCGTTTGATGCCCACATTGTAAAAACGGAAATTTTGAGTATTTTTTTTCGAAAATTCGTAGTTTTGTGAAAATTTTGAGTATTTTCTAAAAATGTTGTTATTACATTCGAAATGTATGAAAAAATCCCGATCGTTTGATACCCGTATTGTAAAAATTGAAATTTTGAGTATTTTTTCGAAAATACGTAGTTTTGTGAATATTTTGAGTATTTTCTAAAAATGTTGTTATTACATTTAAAATGTATGAAAAAATCCCGATCGTTTGATACCCATATTGTAAAAACGGAAATTTTGAGAATTTTTTTTCGAAAATACGTAGTTTTGTGAAAATTTGGAGTATTCTCTAAAAATGTTGTTATTACATTCGAAATGTATGAAAAATTCCCGATCGTTTGATACCCATATTGTAAAAATGGAAATTTTGAGTATTTTTTTCGAAAATACGTAGTTTTGTGAAAATTTCTAAAAATGTTATTGTTACATCCAAAATGTATGAAAAAACGTTACTTAATCCACCCTTAGGTGGCTGGCGCCTTCCTCACATTTAAAGGGTGCTACACAGAAAAAAAAATCGTGGTAATATTACATCTGGGAAGTGGTACATCTTTTATGTCAGAAAAAAGGTGTAATTTTACCTCTGAAAATGTGTAATTTTACTACTTTTCTGGTGCAATGTCACTTTTTCAGTCTAAATTGAGGTAAAATTACATCATAAAAGAGGTAATATTCAACCTTCCAAAATTACAGCTTACAAATTTACATTATTTTTTTCTGTGTATCCAAAATGCAAAAAGTGCGTAATAATACTTATGTGCTTATAACTTTTGATAGGGTTGTCAGATCTTCAATGTTTTGGACGCGTTAGAAAGGTCTTTTGAATACCCATCCTACGATAGGTCACATGAGAGATCCGGACAGCATTTTCATCAACATATCTGAGATCCGGCCTCGAAAAAGTGCATATGTAACACTTAAGTGCTTATAACTTTTGATAGGGTTGTCAGATCTTCAATGTCTTGGACGCGTTGGAAAGGTCTTTTAAATACCTTTTTGGAAATGTATAGCATGACGGGTTTTCTTACAAAAACCACCCTTTTTTAATCTTCCGGACTTTTGCTAAAATCGTTTTTTCAGCATAACTTTTGAAGTACTTAACTTAACTGCATAATTTTTAATAGCGACTTATGGGTCCTCAAGACGGATCAAATGACGCCAAAACGAACAAAATCGGTTCAGCCAATGTCGAGATAATCTAGTGACAATTTTTTGATCAACATCCCACCACACACACAGACATTTGCTCAGAATTTGATTCTGAGTCGATAGGTATACATGAAGGTGGGTCTAGGAGGTCTATTTGAGAAGTTCATTTTTTGAGTGATTTTATAGCCTTTCCTCAGTAACGTGAGGAAGGCAAAAACCTGATCATTTGATACCCATATTGCAATAACAATAAATTTTTGGTTTCTTTAGAGAAAAAATATGCATTTTCGAAATACAGGAAAAATACGTATTTTTGTGAAAACTTTCATGAAATAATATTTTTAATGGATAGCTTACAATGTCAGCTCGGGATGATGTCAGCCTGACATCATCCCGATTCCAAAACACTATAATTTTCTGATGTTTGCATGATTTTTCGTACGATTAAAGCCAATGTCTCCCATATAGCCAAAATCCCATAAGCTCTGTGCCTCGGTTATGCACGCCTCAGTTTTGCATCCCCCATATGCGGTGCTAAACCGAGGCACTACTGTATGTGGTTGGTGCCTTAAAAACTACAAAAAATGAACACTCCAATGATTAGAAAATAATTTTCATCTGAATGAATAATTCTTTGGAAACCAAGTGCATACAAAACTCGGTTCTTGATGCGGAACCAATATAGTCCAATTAAGGTCCGGCCTCAGAAAGAACCTAATTGTCACATGTTTCATTCAGATTCATATTCTGTGCATTTTCCCAAAGTTTGGTTGAATTTGGTTGCCGGAGTCCCGAGTTACAATCGAAAATGCTTGCGGTAGTCTAGCTAGTACCTGCGTCAAACGCGTTCTAACCTAAAATCCCTTTGGCCATTTGTCGTACTTACATCAATTTTCAGGCTGTTTTAAGATAGCACGACAAGATTGAAACTTCTTTCATATGAAAAGTGAATTGAGTTTTAATTGAATATCTCAGGATTGAAATCGAATTTTGGGGATCTATGTAGGTCAAAAGGTGAGGCATTGTGTGCGGCACAAAATGGCGTTTTTAACTCAATTTTGCCCAAAATGCACGTACGACAAGTTAGCACGACAGCGAGTATTTGGTAGATATTTGTTTATACTTTGATCCTCAATATAAATTGTACAAATAACAATACAATATCACATCAAATATTTATCTCCAGGAACTTCTGGTAATGTATGTAAGCTTTTCTTTTTGAAGAATATTTTTGCGCAAAAAAACAAAAATTAAACAAAACTACCAAACGCGACTTTTGCAGCGTCGCCAGGCAACCTCGCCGCCGTCGTCGTCGTGTGTCACGTGGCGACCCTAATCGGACGTGACAGATGACGTGGTTCCGCTAAACTGTCGTCAACAAAACTAAAGTGCGCTGCTGCTGCTGCTCCTTTTTCACCCGTGGGACACGTGGGACGACCAACCGTGGAATATCCTGCTGCTGGTCGTCGTCGTCGTCGGTTCCTGTGTCGTGCCTCCCCGAAAAAAAAAGGACACGGTGATGGCGCATAAGTTTAGGGTTTTGACGGGTGCTGCTCAGGATTCGTCGGGGGACAAAACCGGTGACATGTCGCTGACAGAAGCCAAAAAGGGCGCGGGACGTCGGACTGAAGGAAGACAGTTGCCCTTTTTGAATTGGCAAAGTTATTTTTGAAGTGTTGTTTCCAAACAAAATTATAAGAGAAAAATTTAAATCATTAAAATATTTTTTTAAAATCAACTCACGAATACAGTCTAAACTCTGTTTCCTTCATGAAGAATCCCACCGTAGGTCGTAAATCTCCCAGATCTGGAATGTGGCCGCACCTTTTGGTATATTTCCGCGGTGTGGATTACGTGCGGTCGCGAAAAAAATCCGCGAAGCTTGTCTACCTTCCCTTCTGGGTTGTGCTCTGTCCCGAGAGATAAAGCAAGCAAAGCTGGTCATGAAGCGACAATAAATTCATAGTCAAAAGCCAACCCCCTCGCGTTACGGGGCACATATCTTCCAGAGGGGAGAATGGAGGATGGAGTCGTGTCACATTACTTGGTCCGGCCAGTCCAAGACCTGCGCCAGGGGTCGCTATTACACCACTACTGTTGGCTGAGGAGCAATTCTCTGTGTGAAACACAAAAATAGATTAGATTTTATTGACAAAATTAGGGTTGAATTAAGATCCACCACCGTTTGTGACTTCCATTGATTCAGTTTTTAGAAAGAAAACAAGTTGAAATATTTGTTAAAATTTCACAAATCTAATCATGAATTGTTTAAAACTCCTCCAAAATCTTGAAATTTAGAGATTTTTTTACGATTTTCATGAGATTTTCCTCACATACCGTGTGACGGCGCACATCCAACCCATAAACCACGATTTATGATAAGTCGTATAAGGGTTGTTAAACAAGCACTTCTTCATCTTCTTCCCACTTCTGCTGCTAGTGTTCTTATTCTTTATTCCGCGCGGAGTTCCGACGACGACGTTGGACGCATCAGGTATGTTACGTTGTTGACCACCGACCCAACCCCACTCCCCTTACCATAACTTAGGCAACTGGCAGAGTGAATAAATTATAATTAAGTGATAATTAAATTTGACTAATGTTTGCCGCCGGGGTGTTGCCACGTGAGGCCACACGGAGTTATTGTCGAAGCTGCGCCGGCAAGATCCCCGGAATGGTCGGCGCTGTTACTACGACTAGTTTATACGGAAAGGGTTTGCGAACCCGCAAGAAGACAGTTTTCTTCTTGTGGTGTGGAAAACTTGTCGCCGGGGTAATTCATTATGCCCAGGTGATTTGCGCAGTGGCCGCCGCGTAATAAAGCGTGCCATTGTTTATGGCCGTGGCACCGATAAATTACAGCAAAATGTCAAATGTTGGAAAAACTTGGCTTTCGGTCGGACGCGAGTCTGCTGGGACAAGATTATCATGTTACTTTTACAAGATTATGGGCGGCGCGGTGGCACGGTTGTCTTGAGCTAAGTAATTAGGTTCGATTTGCTATTGTGAAGGTTGTGATGAGGCGTGTGGTTGAGCATAATGGGTTTACATTTCGGGCGTGCACCTTGGGGACAACGTGATGAATTATACCAATATACAATTCGCTGAAAATACGAAGAATCAAGACACATTGCAAGATTAAGATAGACAGTCTTATGGTTATATTGAGACTGGACGAGATAGGGTCTAATTGGTTTAGCTTTAGTTTGTTGTACAGTCATCCCACATATTCGGAACGGTTTACAGATCGGCCAATATTCAAAAAAACATAGCAAATCGATAATTGAACTTAATGATTCGTTTTAACCTTCATTTGAAAGCTTTTCTTGCGATCTTTCGAATACTGTATCGAACATCTGGAAATTTCAACTTTTATATGAAGTTTTTGAAGAATTACTTTGACCCTTGAAATCCACAAATTCGGAACACTTTTTTCTTACGAATGTAAACAAACTTTGAATCTCTCCAGGAGTACATATTTATTACCAAATAATGACTTCACACACTGAAACCAATGAAATTCAAGCTTAGTGATGTTTTATACATTGTTTGATAACTTTTTTTGTGAAAAAATAAGTTAAATTCAGGTGTTCCACAACTGTGGGAGGCACAATAACATCCCACAATTATGAAACAGGCCATTTGGAGGCAGTGTTTTGCTGCTCTGGATAAAATTGTCTTGGAATGAAGTTTTTTGTTCAAAAAGTACTACTTTTACTAGTGAAATAGCAACTTAATGTCCAAATAAAGGTTCTAAAAATAGTAAGGTCGACAGAAAAGCTACTTTTGACATGCTATTGACAAATCATCACAAAAGTGTTCCGAATTTGTGGGATGACTGTATGAGATAATATCATTTTTTGTTGGTGATTTTCCAAATCAGAGCTCTTTTACTTTATTTCCATCCTTTTGATGTGAATTGCAGATTGATGAATAAGTTTTTACAGATAATTTACAGATAATAAATAAAATTTACGGATGAATACATGACTTTGCAAAAAACTTCGTACTACCTTGCGAATTAACAACAATTAATGTTTTATCTATGAATCTGTAACTTACAAAATGATTCCAAAACTTCACTTCCAACATTGAATTTGATTTTATGATCACCCCCAATAATGATTTTTTTAAAGTACGTTTTTTTCCTTTCGAAAATTTTGACTGAGAAAAATTTTTTTTGAAAACTGTTTCGACACTTTCTTCAAAATATCACAAAGACAAAAACTAACTCTTGCAGTCCCAAAGGGGATCTAAAAGTAAGAAATGAAAATTTAAATATCTTGGAAATTCACGAAATGAAATTAGCCAATTTTGTGCCTTTTAATTTCATTTTTTTTTGTTTGGCTCAAATTCACCCATACAAGGCTTCATTCAATATTGGCATTTTCGATATTTTTTTTATTAACTTTTTTTACAAAACATCAATTTCCCAAAAACAATATTTTTGATTTTTTTTTGGGACAAAAAAACCGCAACTTTTAAGCTATACAAAAGTATGAGCACTTGAAAATTGAGAGCTGTTCAATTTTCTTGTTTCTTTTTCTTTTATTCGCTGTATTTCAACAACCAGAGGACTAATCTTCAATGTATCTTAGACAGTGTATTGGAATTTTTCCTTTGAAAACGGTGCACTTTATAAAAAAATCTGTGAAGCATTTTTCGATTGCTCAAAATATTTCCAGTTTAATATTTCCAGTATAATTTAAATTAAAAAAAATACACACCTCAAAAAAAAAAAAAAAAGAAAACATAACTTGGCGGCAGACATGCATCGGCACTATGAGCTCTTTTTATCGGCACTCAGGTTGTTCTAGATGGCATTTTCGTTTAAATCAATGTTATGCTTGTTGCTAGGTAAACATCTCTTGTTTTTGGCTTGAATAAGGCTGGTACAAATATTTTTAAAAGTTTTTGTCACCCCCCCCCCCCTTCAAAATTGGCCCGAAAAATCAGGGGGCAAAAAAATATTTTTACAATAAACTTCAAAATTTCAATGAAAATTCAAGTGCAACCAACTGAAATCAAATTAAATACATTCTCCTGCGTTTTAAATCATTTTTAGCATGTTTGGGTTTATTAAAAAATCTTAAGATTTTTTGAAAATTTTCGATGCAAAATCTTTTTTTTCGATACAATTTTTGTTTTTGTCAGTTCTTAGATTTTTTGAAAACTAACGATTGCAAAACAACTGAACTAGTGTTAAATGCATTTTAAAACACTTTTTTCATTTAAATGTGAAGACTATGGCTTGTTATTTAAATTTTTATATTTTTTTATTTTTTTGCCCCCCCCCTTGACCTCGGCCAGGGCCGAGGGACAAAAACTTTTTTAAATATTTGCATCGGCCTAATGTGTAGAAAACATTGGTTTATTGGAAAACCCGATTTTAGCTATATTTTCATGTAAATGTTCTCTTAAGCTCTCAAGAAGAACTTCTTTAAAGCTCTTTGAGTGCAATTAAGAGTTCTTAACTTATATCTCAGTTGGGTTTCAAAATAATCTCTGAGGGTCTTCTTAATAAATCGACAAAAAAAAGTTCGTGTACAAAGACATCAAAATGAACAAAAAAAAAAAAAATCAAAGGATATAGATCATGAGACCATGATCGTGATTGGATTGACCAAATTGTCTGAAACTGTTCAAAATTATTATTAAATTGCAAAAGTTTTATTTTTAGCAACATTTTAATTGAAACATAAACAACAACCAAATTAAATGTCTTAAGTGATTGTGAGTTGGACTACCTCCAAATAAAAAAAAAAACTATTTTATACCTCCTCATTGATTGACGCCTTTTTCACAAAATCAATTGCTTCCTGTGAGCTGTGCCTGAAAGCATGTCAAAAAACCTATCGATAAATGCTTTAACCCTCTACTGCCCAATTTTTTTTTCGAAAATATTCATTTTTCCCGTGTTCAGGAGGTCATTTTGAGCAACTTTTGTTCTACAAAAAACTTTACTTCTCTTGTTTTATGTTTTTCTTATTTTATTTTTATTTTTTTAATTTGCTTTTATCTTGTTTAGTTTATGTTTGTTTTTGGTAGTATTTGGCCTAATCTACCTCCTTATAGAATAACAATTTGCCTATCTTATTTTTTCACGTTTTTACAGTCACCCTTTCAATTTTGCCTGTTTTTCACATTTTCTGCTATAGAATGGCACCATCATTATTTAAATTGCAAAAAAATTGCGTAGAGGCATAGTCTGGGACACTACAAAAATTACTGTATAATTATTTTAACTGAAAATTTAGGAAATGTTAGTAAAAAGCACAGCCAAAGTTGATCCCTAAACAAAATATTTTGAAAAACATTGGCAAAGTCACATAAAACAAGTTAAACTTTCAACCCTGAAATTTTCTAAAAATTTTAAAGTTCTTCTTCCAATGCTTTTTAAAGATCAAAAATCGGTTGGAAAATTGATTTTTGGCGATTTTTTTAGATCGAAGCTCATCTAAATGCGGGGTTAGGTTGTAGAGGGTTAACATTCCAACGCCCAAGGCTCCAAAAAAGTTGCAACGGCTACTTCAACTGGCTGAATCTCGGACATAACTCACCCAATCAAGACGATTCTTTTTTTTTTAGTGGTTTGTTAGGATGTCTAGATGGTCTTAGAAATCTATAATTTTTGCGATCAAAAACATCGTTCCAAATTTTTTTTTCGTGTGTAAAAAAATTGTCAAAAATTCCACGGAGGCAGTCTTTTTAAAAAATGTTGGAACGATGTTTTCGGTCGCAAAAATTACAGATTTGTTCAAATCAAGTTCTGCAAAACTTTAGGATCATCTAGACATATAAATCCCTGGAAACAAGAATCGTACCGATTGGTTGAGTTATGCTCGAGAACCAGCGAGTTTTTTGTTACCGTTACAACTTTTTTGGGAGGCTTGGGCATCCGTGTAAAATGGACATGCGTTGGGCGTTCCAGAGTTAAACAGGTGTTGATATATCTTCAAAGAGCAATCGTTTTGATTTACGGCATCGAGTCGGAACTTTATAGGTTTTTTGAAAATCAACCCTTTTTAACATTCCCCAAAATAAATTGTTTGCATAACTATTGAACAACTTAATTTAATTTTTCAAATTTAAATACCAAGCCATGGAACCAAAAACTGAACCGAATGGAATAAACATATGAAACACCATCGCTTATAGGACCATTTAAAAAAAATAAAGAAATAAAAAAATAAATTTACTGATAATTGAAAAGTTGTTCGGCTTGATTTTTTTAAAGTTGTGTTTTTAAATGCTGTCATTTCTATTTTTCAAACAAATTTTGTTCAAATGTTTTGAATTTGTTAATCGAAATAAGAATTGAAAGCTTTAACTATACATTATTTACAATTCCACGAAGAACACTGAAATAATTTCCTATGATTTATTGCAATACTTTGTATTTGAAACAAACTTCTTCAAAATTTATTGCTCGAAACCCCATTTAGATTTCCGTGCTTATTGGTTCCCATTTTCAAAATTGTCACAGTAGCACGAACGCAAAACATCTCCAAATTGCCATAACGAACCTTCCCGGGGGGCGACAGGACCATTTTGATTACATCACTCCTCCGAAAAAGTTTTACGAGATCATAACCGAGAACAGCTTAAGAACCTCTTCGCCCATAACTCATCGCACCCGGTCTACCGATTATGAACGGTTAATGATTGTGCCTTCATAAATACGTTAATTAAAGAATGTGTTGTAGTTTAGTTCCATATTCCATCCACTATCGTTCGCGTTCAATCTGCGTTCTCTCGCTCACGATGGAATCACCGGCGAGATTCTTCGTCATGCTCGCGCTCACAGTTGAGCAGCTCAGGATTGATTTATGAATTCGTGTTTCGTGGAACCGGCACTCATATTCGGCCAAAAATGATGGTTAAATGCATACTCCCAAACACACTGAAGTACACTGAAAAAAATGTAATGGTGAATTTACTGTTAAAATTAAAACTTTTGTAAAAGCCATTTAAAAATTTTTTTCAACAGTGCATTCCTCAACTCATACTAAGGCTGTGACTAAGTCAGAAACAAAAACCCTCGAACCATTTCGTGGGTCCAGCGCCGTTTCGGGGATTCTGACTTGGTACGCCATTCAATTAAGTCTTAGTGGAAATTAACGAAACCAAATAAAAGTAAATTAAAACTTGACTTCTTTCCCTCGCCAGCCCAGCACCCAGACCCTCCCCCACAAAACCGTGAAACGTGACGACTCTCGATCCTAACCCTAACTCTAGCAAAAGCAAAAGAGCGAGACAAAAAATCGTCTCAGTCCCGCAGATATGCGGGAGTCACGGGAGTAAAACGATATATTTATGTGATCGTGATCGTAAATTAGAGCGGCTCGCAGAGCGATAGAGGAAGGGGTTTTTTTCCAGTGCTGGAAGATTAGGTTTTTGGAAGAGTCATATTTGGAGATAAGGCTCGATCGCTGGCGGTGTGTAAATTTAGACAATTGACAACCAAGCCTCTTTAGCTCAGTGGTAGAGCGCTGGTCTCGTAAACCAGCGGTCGTGAGTTCAATCCTCACAGGAGGCAGTGCTTGAATCTTTTTTTTGTTGATAAAAATTTATTTATGACAAATTTGACGGAAATTTTAAAATAATATTAGTTGTGAGTCAATAACCCTTCTTTTCAATATATTCGAGCAACAATGTTTTATTAAAAAAATCATAAAAAATACCTCCCCGACGGGGAATCGAACCCCGGTCTCCCGCGTGACAGGCGGGGATACTGACCACTATACTATCGAGGAATACATGAAAATGATTTCCAGTTCTTATTAATTCTTCCATTATTATGATTCTTATTAGAACTTGAACTTAGAAGAAGTAAAACACCAAAAAATAAACTTGATGTGGAATTTGAATTGTAATTCCAAAGTTAAATGACAAGAATTTCGATGAAAATTGTTTCCAGGCCAGCCAGCAGATTTTCAAAAGACGTTTACGATGAGTTATACACATCGATAATCTGGCAACCCTGCTGAAACGTACCGATACTTATAAACAGGGTGGCCACTCAAGTCGGGAAATCGGGAATTCGAAAAAGCCGCCAAAAATCGGGAATTTGGTATTTTTGTCAAAAAGTCGGGAAAAGTCGGGAATTCTAGGCAAGATTTTTTGAAAATTAGTTTTTAACTTTTGAATATTTTGTTAAAATATTTTGTACAATTTTAAAATAAATTCACCCAATTCTTCTTTAGTAACTTACTTTAAATTTATGATTCCTTTAATTATTTGAGAATTTAAAGGCTATAAGACATGAACATGGTGAAATGAAGTATAAAAAACTATACGTTTGCCAATTTTAAAAATAAACATACAAATTTTAAGTATTGTTAAGCCATCGGTTTTTTTTTAAAGACCAATGCAATTATTTATGTTTCTACTCTGAAGCAAAATGATGAGTGCTTCCATTTTTGAAGTAGTTTTTTTTTAGATATTTGTTGATAAGTTTTTGTTTTTGTTTTTGTTAGAAATCATTCTTTGGATAAGATTATTTGAGTTTCTGCAAAAGTCGGGAATTTGAAAATGGGATTTTAGTGGTCACCCGGTATAAAGGATTGATCCAATTTTTCATAAACTAGTTGTTGTACCACGTTTGATAGGTATATAATCATATAATTACCTTTTTGATGAGTGTAAGTATTTAAATATCTGGTTACACTGCCTTAAGATATCGAGACTTTAGTGGTAATTAAATTTCTTTTCAACGCTAGTTATTTTTAATATTTGTTTGATTTACTTTAAATTGTCTTGTTGTTTGCTATGATATTAAAGACAATTCGGTTTAATCAATTTGTTGATCTGGCAACTCTGCCATGAACTTTTTTTTTTAAATATGACAAAAAGAACAATGGTGGATGAAAAAAGGTTTGCTTGGAACGACTACAAAAAATACTACATCTGGCAGCACTGCCATTTCATGACTCAGAGTATTTCATCGAAAAAAAAGCTCCAGCCAGCATAGCACTTAACCGTTTAGTTTCGTGGCAGAGCGAAAAAAAATCATAACAGCATAAAGCGCCAACCAGCCACGGAGAGGCTTATCCTCTTGAGTTGAAATAATAAAAGATGAAATTACAGTTCATATCGGCGTCACCGCGGCCATCGCGACTAGAAACACCAGCTCAGAGCTGTCTGGAATTAGAGAGGAGAAGGGTTGCCATTGTCAGACGAGGTATCAAAAACCATGGCGGCACGAAGTTTTGGGAAACTGATGGCAATCAAATTGAGGTTAGTGTTGTTTTCACATGTTTCCAATTAAATGAGAATGTTTCTTCTCCTGGTTTGAAACGCATATTGAGTGGCGAAGTGTTTTTGAGAGTCTTTAGCAATAGTTTTGAGTTTATGTAGAAATTTTATGGGACATTTTAATCTAAGAGCAAATGTTATTATAAAAAAAAAATTTCAGTCACCCTCGACCAGAGCAAAGGGACCACAACAATTCTTTTGAATGTCAAATTAATTTTCAAATTTATACCTGAATGATTTTTAAGAATCAAGTGATTTTACAAAAATAAAGATTTCAAAAAATAAAGCGACGACCATTGATGTATTTTGTGGTTTTGCTGTTGAAGTATTTAAATTGGATAGACCTATTGACTTATTTCAGTAATTATTTGTTCCAGCTTTAACCCCTCAATCCATCGCTATTGACAGATCACCCTCTTCCGGAACGTCATCACACTTTCCAATTCCACTTTCTCCGCGCGGCGCGTGTGAAAAGCCCTCATTGTTCTACCACGCTAAAACTTCAAAGGAAGCCGGAAAAATTGAAGCAATTTTCACTTTCACACGATCGCACGCTCACACGCACACCCAGATCAAAGACCACGCGATGTTCTGTTTCTGGCTTCATCAGCTTCAGCTTCAACGTGTCACACACCCCTTTCCTTTAAACGTCTTGATTTCGTCACATTTTCTCACCATTTGTACGTTGCGCGCTGAGAATCGAGCTCATTAAATTCCGTCACCATCGTTGGAAATCTAGAGCCTAGTGTTCACGTCGTCAAGTTGTTACTTTTTCGCTGGTTAACGATTACTGGTATCGCTTTACTGTACCATAGAGTCTAAAGAAAGGGGGCCTTCTGGACTCTTGACTTGGCCTGAAGACATCCCTTGAAAGACAAGGGGGAGGCCCCGGAGATCGTTTCTTCCACTTGTCATCAACGGGCAAGTGTCGTCACACTCACACGGGGGAAACGCGATCAGATCGTGGGAACATGGGTTTGGGTTCCCCCTCCACAGGGCTTTGCGTAATGGATCGGATGGATCACGGAACGGAACACGAAAACCAGACGGCTGGCCTGACTTGGCTGGTTGTTGGCCTTCTGTGTGTCAATTTGTACAATAACCACGAGGTTTTGAGTGATTCCATGAAGGTTAATTTGTGGTTAGGTAATTGGGCACATTCTTCAGGGGGGCAATAGTGATAAAAGTAATTGGTAATTTAATTGGTTCAACTTTAATGCCAATCGAAAAGTTAAACTTTTCGATACAAGTGTTGAAAAGTTATTATTTTCAGTACTCAAATGAACTTTTCAGGACTGTTATTTTGTTGATGATAAGCAGGTCATTTCGCCATTATAGACTTACAGGAAATGCAAGTATTTTCAAAACGAAAATGCAAGGATAAAATACAAATATTAGGGAAATTAAATCCATTTTCATCACACTACGATTTCCGACAAATTCTCATCACTTTTGCAGTTTTCTGCTATGAAAACAACATTTTCAGAAAAAAAAATACGTGGGAGTGTTACTTTTAATCTTTTATTTATTAATTTTAAATATAGTTAAAAACACTTTTCGTGAGCTGTAATTTAAGGTCAAAGTTCCGCCAACTCACACAGCAGTTGCTCCAACCTCTCTTTGATTTCCGTGAAACTTTGATAGTGGTAATGTTCGTCCCTGATCGGGAATCCGGGATAAATTTGTTGATACCTTGTGACGGTGGGATGGTAAGACCTCTTTTATTTTTCTGGATTTTTACTAATACACGTTTTGCAATGATTTATAGCTTGAAGCCATAAAGAGATAGATATTTGATGTCTAAAGGACCTTTGTGCAAAAACGTCCGATTTGATGACGTACTCAAAATTTAAAAAAAAAACGTTACTTAATCCACCTTTAGGTGGTTGGTGCCTTCCTCACATTCATAAATTGAATACACTACACGGCGTATAAATAACACTCACTTATATCAAAATATCTGAGATCAGGCCTCAAAAAAAGTGTATTGAGAACACTTAAGAGCGAGTTTTTCACCAATGTGTAACAGGTCGTATCGAGGTGCTCCGATTTGGATGAAACTTTCAGCGTTTGTTTGTCTATGCATGAGATGAACTCATGCCAAATAAGAGCCCTCTACGACAAAGGGAAGTGGGGTAAAACGGGTTTTGAAGTTTGAGGTCGAAAAACATTAAAAATCTTAAAAATGCTCGCATTTCCGTAAAACTTCTTCAATTCCAACTCTCTTAAATGCATTCGAAAGGTCTTTTGAAACACTTCAAAATGTGCAATAGACATCCAGGATTGGTTTGACTTTTTCTCATAGCTTTTGCAAATAACTGTTAAAACTGGATTTTTTTATAACCGTAATATCTTTTTCCAACAGCCTCCAACACCCATACTCCCGTAGGTCAAAAGATAGGTAACTGTGGACTACAAGCCTACGGAAATAACTTTTTGGCCAATCGCAGTTTTTCTCATAATTTTTTGATTTTTCTATAACAAACATTTTACAACGTTAGTTTTTGCCCTGTAGGCCAAGAAGACGGAACTTTTTGGTCTCAATTTTGTCATATTCGGAATCCTCGGAAAATTTCACGTAAGTTAGAAGTATTGGAGTTGTAAATTTGATTGAAAAAATGCAATTTAAAATGAATTAAAATATTTTTTAACATTTTGTCGGATTAGGAGTGAAACAGATATTCGCCTACTTAATAAGGCATTTGACATTTTGATCACAAGGTAAATTTGTTCTATTTCTTTTTTCGAAAATGTTTTATTTAATTATTTTTGAAATCAAAATTACAACTTCAATACTTCTAACTTACGTGAAATTTTCCGAGGATTCCGAATATGACAAAATTGAGACCAAAAAGTGCCGCTATGGAGGCCAGCAGGGTAAAAACTAACGTTGTAAATTGTTTGTTGTAGAAAAATCGAAAAACTATGAGAAAAACTGCGATTGGCCAAAAAGTTAATACCATAGGTTTAAAGTCCATGAAATTACCTATCTTTTGACTTACGGGAGTATGGGTGTTGGAGGCTGTTGGAAAAAGATATTAAGGTTTTAAAAAAATCCATTTTCAGCAATTATTTGCAAAAGCTATGAGAAAAAATCAAACCAATCCTGGATGTCTATGACACATTTTGAAGTGCTTCAAAAGACCTTTCGAATGCATCTAAGAGAGTTGGATTTGAAGAAGTTTTACGGAAATGCGAGCATTTTTAAGAATTTTAATGTTTTTTCGACCTCAAACTTCAAAGCCCGTTTTACCCCACTTCCCTTTGTCGTGGAGGGCTCATATTTGGCATGAGTTCATCTCATGCATAGACAAACAAACGCTGAAAGTTTCATCCAAATCGGAGCACCTCGATACGACCTCTAGAACAAACCGAGCAATATTTACAAATACTGCCTCTTAAGTACTTATAACTTTTGATAGGGTTGTCAGATTTTCAATCTTTTGGGCTCGTTGGAAAGGTCTTTTGATTACCTATCCAACGATGGGTCACATAATAGTTCCGGACAACTTTTTCATCAAAATATTTGAGATCCAGCCTCGAAAAAGTGTATAAATAACACTTAAGTGCTCATAACTTTTGATGGGGTTGTCAGATCTTCAATCTTTTGGACGCGTTGGAAAGGTCTTTCAAATAACTTTCCATCAATATATAGCATGACGGGTTTTCTTACAAAAACCACCCTTTTTACAATCTTCCGAAGTTTAGCTGAAACCGTATTTTTAGCATAATTTTTAAAGTACTTTTCTAATCTTCATAATATTAACTAGGGTTTTGTGGGACCCCAAGACGGATCGAATGAGACCAGAACGGTCCAAATCGGTTCAACCAGTCCGGATATAATCGAGTGCATATTTTTGGGTGCACGGACTCACATCCAGACACACGCACAGACATTTGTTCAGAATTTGATTCTGAGTCGATAGGTATACGTGAAGCTGGGTCTAGGAGGTCGAATAAAGAAGTTCATGTTTCGAGTGATTTTATGACCTTTCCTCATTGAGGTGATGAAGGCAAAAAACTAAATTTTCATCTAATAAGGTTAAAAATAGCTTTTGAATTACTGTTATTTCCCGTTACTCAACTGTCAAAAAACTTGAGACATGTAACTTTATGGGAAATTTTATGAACTTTTTGATTTTGCAATAACCCAAAAAGGCAAATAATTCCTTTAGAACAAAATAAAAGAAATAACGTGTTTTTAATAAGTTTTTCAGTTTACTTTTCAATTTGTATCAATGTTCTACAAAGTTGTACTACAAATACAAAATTAGCAAATTAAGGTAACTTTGCATTAAAAGAAATTATTTTTGTGGCCCGTGCACTGCTTGAATGTGGGGAATTTTCTAAAATAAAGAAACAAAGCTGATACTACCATTTATCACAAACATATTTATTTTATAAAAAAAAAATCATTGTAGCAATGCACTAGCCACATAAACGTTAAAAAGAGGCAATCTAATGGGTTGCTGAACCATTCAGAAGTACACGATTGAGTTTTAGGGGTCAAAACTTCGAAAACCTGGTCAAAAATAGCCAAAAGCACCACTTTTTGAAGAATACATGCAAACCCTCATTGTTAAAACATCTAAATTTTTGTTTTTGTCTATTCTACAGCTTTGTACAATATTAAGAAACTCTAAAAAGTAAACCTGCAACGTTACTAAAATCAAGTAATTTTAATGCAAAAAAAAATTTGAAATATAAAAATAATCCTTTGGGGTGATGCTGATTCGAAAAAAAAATCCCATAACCTAACATTTTTACAGTTCAGTAACGAGGAACGGCAGCGATTTTTATAGTATTTTATGCAACAAGTTGCGAAAAGGAGACTTTTTCAGCACGAGTGCTGAAAAAAAACAAGTTTTGGAAGGAGTTCCATACAACAATTTTTGCAATTCCGAAAAACACCATTTGAGTGGAATACTATGCCAAATGTTTATGTATTTTGTCAATCAACCGTTCAAATTAAAATATTAAAAAGTATAATTTTTCGAAATAAGTGTAGAAAAGTTCAATGTTCCAGCATCCATTTTAGTGCTGAAAAGTTCATCTCTTATTATAGGTGCAGAAAAGTAGGTTTTTTCGTTGTTCAAGAAAAGTATTGTTTTTCGAAACAAGTGTAGAAAAGTTCAACTTTTCAGCATCCATTTCAGTGCTGAAAAGTTCATCTGTTATTATAGGTACAGGAAAGTAGGTATTTTTGTAGTTCAAGACTGACAAGAAAAGTAAGTAGTTTCATGACGGAAATGAAAAAAAAACTACTTTCAACCTTTTTTGATAAAAATACGTGTTTTCGGGATTTTGAGTACGTAATTGAATCAGGCGTCTATTTTACACAACAGTCATCTAGGCACCAAATTTCTATTTCTTTATGGTTTTGAGCTACAAATCATTTAAAACGTGTCCAGTCCAGACTCGAGTATCCGAATTTCTCGGAAAAATTTCACTTCGGATAATTACGAAATAAATAATTTTTCTTTGTCTTATTTTTGATTTTCCAGCTTAAGTATGACCCCTAAACTACGCTAAACCCAATTTATTTATTTTTGTCCTACATTGCGGCCAATAATGTGGTGACGCAATATTGAAAAAATAAAATTTATTATTTAACAGGCAATCAACTATTCAAATTTGAGTAAAATGGGGTCGCATAAATCGAATTTGATGTTAAAAACAAGAAAATGAAATCATCGAAAAAACGTTCGTGTTTCAATTATTCCCATAAAACCCTTCGGATAATTGAGTTTGGACTGTTCTAGTAAAAATCCAGAAAAATGACAGGGGGTGTATAAATTCAGGGACCAAAATTACGTCTTAGAGCTAAGTTTCACAGCTATAATAAAATTGATTTTTTATGTGTTTAAAATAGCTTTATAACTGTTAACTGTTAACACGGGCGGAATCAGCATGAAAAAACAGTGCATTTGGAACAATAAATAATGTACTTGCAAAACTGAAAGCTTAAAAAAATCCAAAAATATTACTTGGTTTTAGATTGGGCCACACACATTCATTTTAATTGTATGGTCCAATATCATCCCAGACTGTCCAAGAGAAAATATGGAAAAGTGTATGAAACACGTTTGATACCGTTCAGTTACCAACTATCAAACAAGTTCAACAATAATCGTTAACATTGTTTTCTACATAAAATCGTGAACAAGCGTTCATGAAAATGGGAACCACGAACAAAGTGTTCAAATTTCATGATACGAGTTAGAGTTAGAAAAAACACGAAATTTTAAAATGAAAATTTTTGTTCTTGATGATAAAATGACCCTTCTGGGTCAATGTAGATTCGAAAGTACATTAAATTTCCCACAAAATGACATGTTTCATTTTTTTTTACAGTTGAGTAACGGAAAATGGCAGAGTTTTAAAAACATTTTTAAGGTTTTTTTTCGATGAAAAGTAATTTTTTTCGGTATTCTGAGTACGCCATTTTACATATAAGTCGCTTTGACACCAAATTTCTATCTCATCACCGTTTCTGGCTGCAAATTATTGAAAAACACCTCTCTTTTCGCATGTTCAAAAATGGAAAGGGTCGTACCGCCCCTCCGTCACGAGATATCCAAAATCGGACCTCGAATGTATGATCAGGGACAAAAGTTACCCCTTAGGACAAAGTTTCACGCAAATCGAAGAGGGGTCGGGGCAACTGATGTGTGAGTTGGCGGGGAATTACCCAACAACTTTTTTCGAAGAACAAATGGATTCTTCAGAAATATGACATTGTAACAACTGATTTCGACTGCAATGAACATTTCTAAACATGTCAGAACCCATTCCATCAAAGTCAGTCATCTCAAACGATTACGTCGATAGATGTCTTCACACAACGCTACACTGCTATGCGGTGGATTAGGCCCAGAAAACAACCAACCAGCCTCATTATCCCGCGGGATCTTCATTCCACATTTGTTATTATTGTTCCACGGGATTATAAGTGTTTCATATACACACGGTTTATTTTATCGTCCGGGTTGTTGTTGAGAGATCTAAATTTCCTTATGTCTGTACACATGCCTGTCGAGGGGTCCATCCCTGGAGGCAGCAAGCAAAAAAAGGAACAAAAACAACATCGGCCGAGACGACGACGCTTCAGGGGAAAAAATTAAATGAAAATTTTATGACAGTTGATGAGTTTAAACGCTGATGAATGGCAGTGTATCATTAGGAGCTCAAGGGTGCATGTGCCCTCGCTGAGCAGACACCATGGAGTTTGATGGCGGCCACGTTAGCTTAACGCGCGCTGATGATGTAATTTGAGAGGTTCTAGCCGTGGTCTTCTTCCTGGTTGAGCGAGGTCTCACTCCGCTTGATACTTTGTTTCTCGGCGTTATGGCTGCTCTAAAATGGAGAATAAAAAAACATTTAAATGCTACAAATCAGCCTGCTCGAAACAGGTTTCTAACTCCTCTCTCTCTGTTCTTCCCAGAACATAACCAGTAGAAGAGAACGTACCAGCCAATCAGCGTGGCATTCAAGTCACCAATACACCTGTTGGCGTTTTCCAAGTGCTTACCTGTTGACATTTTCTCTCTTCCACACACGCACACCTGCGCCGGTCCGAAACCGGAATTTCCAGTTGCACACGACTGGCCGGAATGGGATAACTCCACCCCCACAGAACAGAAACAACTCTTCGCGATACAGGTATAAATGGTGGAAGAGTAGAAAAACCGGTGCAGCTGGTATTGGTACTGGCAGGTGGCAGGTGTTTTCTGAGTGGTTGAACCAGGCAATAAAACATGCATCGATATCCATCAATCGGCAGAGCGGGAGAACGAATACACCCTCAACTGCGTCAAAACTTTATGTGTAGATGTCGTAGTGCTTGAATTGCATGAGGCTAAGGAATTACCGGTGTGCACCGTAAAGTATTTCATTCAGCGGATTGCATCTAATTTGAGGTCTCAGAACTAGAGTTCGACTAAAAAACTACCAAATTTCTTTGAAATCGGGTACAGTCATCCCACATATTCGGAACGGTTTCCAGATTGGCCAATGTTCAAAAAATCATAGCAAATCGATAATGGAACTTAATGATTCGTTTTTACCTTTATTTGAAAGCTTTTCTTGCGATCTTTCGAATGCTGTATCGAACATCTGCAAATTTTAACTTTTATATGAAGTTTTTGAAGAATAACTCTGACCCTTAAAATCCACAAATTCGGAACACTTTTTTCTTACGAATGTAAACAAACTTTGGATCTCTCCAGGATTACATATTTTTTACCAAATAATGATTTCACACACTGAAACCAATGAAACTTAGGCTAAGTGATGTTTTAATACATGGTTTGATAACTTTTTTTGTGAAAATATCAGTTAAATTCTGGTGTTCCACAATTGTGGGAGGCACAATAACATCCCACAATTATGGAACAAGCCATTTGGAGGCAGTGTTTTGATGCTATGGATAAAATAGTCTTAAAATTAAGTTTTTTGTTGAAAAAGTACTACTTTTATTAGTGAAATAGCAAGAGAATGTCCAAATAAAGGTCCTAAAAATAGTAGGGTTGAGAGAAAAGCTGCATTTGGCGTGCTATTGACAAATTATCACAGAAGTGTTCCGAATTTGTGGGTGTTCCGAATATGTGGGATGACTGTAGTTGAACTTTGTATAGTATAAACTTCGGACAATCGAGGCCTTCGAGAATCGAGAATGAATCCTCTGAAGGTTTTTTGATGAAAAATTTAATAAATGCTTTTTGTAATCAACCTAATTGAATATTTTTATCAATCATGAGTGTAAATATAGCTATTTTCATGTTAAAATTACCAAAGTTACTGAAACTGTTACAAATTATGATTAATCAATACTATACTTAACTAAAGCATCAAAATTGAAGTTTGAAATGATTTTTTTATAATAAGCAATTCTCTACGAAATCGGTCTTTTCCTTCAATTTTAATTTTTATATTTTTTGATCCGGCTGAAACTTTTTTGATGCCTTCGATATGCCCAAAGAAGCCATTTTGCATCAATAGTTTTTCCATATAATTTTCCATACAAATTTGGCAGCTGCCCATACAAAATTGATGTATGAAAATTCAAAAATCTGTATCTTTTGAAGGAATTTTTCGATCGATTTGGTGTCTTCGGCAAAGCTGTAGGCATGGATACGGACTACACTGGAAAAAAGGATACACGGTAAAAAAATGGTGATTTTTCATTTGACTTATTGTCACTAAAACTCGATTTGTTAAAAAAGCACAATTTTTATTTTTTTATATGTTTTAGAGGACATCAAATGCCATCAAGTTATAATTTTTTGAATCAATACTGATTCTTTTCAAAAAATCGAAATATTGGTCCCAAAAAATTTTCAACTTCATTTTTCGATGTAAAATCAAATTTGCAAGCAAAAAGTACTATACTGAAGTTTTAATTAAGTGCACCGTTTTCAAGTTAAATTTATTTTTAGGTTTTTTGATAATAGTCTCAGTTTTTCATTTTTTTTAAATTAGTGCACATGTTTGATTTAAAAAAATGAAAATAGTATTATGAAAAAAAAATCATAACTTGGTCAAAGATACCTGGAAATTTCTGAAAAGTTATCAAATGCCTCTAAAACATATTAGAAAATGAAAAAAATAAATAAAAATAGTGTTTTTTTGCCTATCAAGTTTTAGTGACAAAAAGTTCAATAAAAAATCACCATTTTTTTACCGTGTATCATTTTTTTCCAGTGTAGTACGTATCCAAACCTACATTTTTGCCGAAGACACCAAATCGATCAAAAAATTCCTTCAAAAGATACAGAGTTTTGAATTTTCATACATCATTTTTGTATGAACAGCTGCCAAATTTGTATGGACAAACTAATGATGCAAAATGGCTTCTTTGGGCATACCGAAGGTACCAAAAAAGTTTCAGCCGGATAAAAAATACAAAAAAAATCGAATCACCGAAATCTGAGAGAATTGTTCTAATAATGAACATGCGTGGTTTTCTAAGCAACTGTAAACAAATCTTTAAATTTGTTTTGGTCAACTATTTAAGCAGGTAATATGAAAAATATTGCATCAAAATTGCTTTTTTTATCATTTTTATGTTTACAGTAGTTATTTTTCTTTGATCTTTTTTCGGAAATAAATGTGTTCAAAAATCGGTTAGGGTTTCATGCTGTTTTAAGCCATATCTGTATATTAAATATATTTGTTAACAATGAAATGTTAGCAAATGCCCTCTTATATTCTTTATATCTATCATTAGACTCACACCATGTATCAAAACATCAAATGTTGGTATTTCTTGTAAAAATAAAAGTTTTCCTATAGTGAACCCGGGTCCACAATCGGATTATAGACCCGGGTCCACTATAGGGAAAGGGGGTTCATAACTGGTAAAAAACACTTTTTTCAAATGACTATTTTTCTGCAAAAAAGCAAATAATTGATAAAATAAATAGTCAGAATTGTTTAAAAGACTTCAGATTTCGTTGTTTTGTAAAAAGGGTTATAAAATCGTGCTTAAAATATTGGCAAATTGTGAAAAATGCTCGACGGTTCTACTAGGGGGTCCACTAATGGTTAAGATACCCTATTTAAATTTTAAAAATGCCCAAATAAATCAAAGAGCAGTGCAAAACAATACTTTTTGCAATTCCGTCGTGAAACTACTTTTCCTGTCATTTTCGAACGAACTTTTCAGCACTTGTTTTGAAAAGTAGTACTTTTCAACATTGTTTTGATCCACTGTTTGAGGATTGGCTGATTTCAATTTTACTTATAATTCCATTCATAGGGTGTTTTTCGGAATTGCAAAAAAAGTTGTATGGAACTCGTTGCAATACTTGATTTTTCAGCACTCGTCGTAGGGGAGAGTGGGGAGACTTGATCCCCTTTTTTTGTATCGCACATAACTCTGTCAATTTCTCACAAAACTATGATCTTTTTGTATGAATTGAAAGCTTAAACATTCAACTATGTTTGGCTGATAAGGGTATTTCATCAGATAAACTCTTAGAATAATGACAAGCGTTTAAAAAAAAAAATAAACCGGCATTTTCAAAATGTTGGGGGTAATATGATCCCCTTTCAACTGTTTTTAGAAATCTTAAGCAAAATGTTTCTTATTAATCCAAACTTTTAATTTTCTATAAGATACAGCAATTTCACATTAAACCTGTACGTTTGTGTTCAAATTATAACAAGTTTAGCATGCAAAATATTTAAAAACTTAAAATTTTCTTTTTAGACCAAAATTGAACATTTTTACAAAAGCTGGTAATTTTGTTTACAAAACTTTTGAAAAATGGTTCAAACTGCAGTTAGTTATGTACAACTATACTAAAGGAAACTACGTATGAAAACCCAGCCAAATTATTTAATCTTGAGGCTGATTCCAGTGACTTTAAAAATGCAGGGATCAAGTCTCCCTAAACGCACTTTTTTAAACAATTGATTGTAAAAATAGTATGACGATAAATTTAACGTCAAATGTGTAAGGGTTTTGTAGTTAATATGTTTATCAAACAATTCATGTATAAAAAATATTTTTTGAATAATTTTTGAGTGTTTTCTATACTTATCAAAACAAAGAAAAAAGATCTCTTGGAAGTTTTTTGCAGCACTTCTTCGAAAAATGTGTGTAACTCAATCTAAACATTTTTTATTTTTTTTTTCTTTGTTTTCTACAATGAGTTTTTGTCAATTTCGCACAACTTTCTAGAACAAAGCTAATTGTTTTACCCACATGCTGACGAGATACAGGCTTGGGATCAAGTCTCCCCGGGGATCAAGTCTCCCCACTCTCCCCTATATATTCAATCCGGTGATGCAACGATGGGGAAATATAGGTGAGAAGGACATTACAGGATTTACAGATAATTGAGATTGAAAAGTGCATACTTTTTACGTTAAAATGCTTTTACTTTAAAGGACCCATATGTCAAAGTTTAAATGTATAGAGCCAGTTTGATTGTACAGGGTAAGGTGATAAGGTAAACCATTTTGAACACTGATAGTTTTAAGACACAGCGAGACACAAACTGTGCAAAAAATAAGACTCTTCGTAGCTAAAACATCCGCCATCCATCCAACATGTGGTTGAAATTCACCATCCTCTTCTTCTAAATTCTCTTTTAAAAGATCATCGTCATGGGTGCCGGTACCAACACCAATTCAAGTCACGGCTGAGACCGACCCGGAGGTAAGAAAGATCACTTTTGTTCTCCTTCTCAGTTCCAAGAACACTACCCGGCTCTGGCTTCAACTCTGGCTCCGGTCTACCTCTGCGTCAAGAATTCCACCGGTTTTTTCCTGCTGCCTATGCCCTGTTTAATTCTTTATGTTTCTTTCTGCAGCAAAAAAAATAATGGATTCTTCAAGGAGGTCGGTCAGTCCCGGGAAGCAGCTATGGCGGCGAAGATCTGCTGTGAGGTTAGGTAGTGAGGGCAAAAAACCTTTTCACGTATTTCCTTTCGGTGCCCTGTTCCTCAAGCGGGGCCTGGATGATTTATGGTCCTTCAGCCTAGTGGCCTGAACCCATTTAAGATCCTCCAACGGATCGCACGATCTGTGAGGTTCTGCGTTTCAACGATCGAACCACCTCAACTAACGTCGTGACGAAACGGGGTTGGTGGTTGTTGGCGTTGTAATTATCAAATTAAACGCATTTTAATTCGTCGTACTACGCCACTAACTATGCTACTGACTAGGCCGAATCGCACAAGTTGCAGTTTTTGCACGCATAATTATTTATGATTAAGTGCGATTTTAGTTCATAATTTATAGCGGCTAGATGTGCGTGCAACGAGCGTTTAACGGTCGGCTGTGTCTGGTGCAGGTCTGGCCTGTACGTACTTAATTGTTTCGTGCAAACTCGTTGCAAGATTGGTCGTGAGCTTAGCCACGTTCCGTAATGTGTAAAGTTCGTCAGTCGGTGGTCGTCGTCTTTCTTCGACGTCGACGGTCCGAGAGCCGAAGCAAACCAAGCGATCATTATTTTTTGAGTGCTTGTTTGAAAGTAGGGGAGAGTGGGGAGACTCGATCCCCGGGGACACTTGATCCCAAGCCTGTATCTCGTCATCATGTGGGTAAAACAATTAGCTTTGTTCTAGAAAGTTGTGCGGAATTGACTAAAATTCATTGTAGAAAACAAAGAAAAAAATTGAAAAATGTTTAGATTGAGTTACACACATTTTTCTAAAAAGTGCTGCAAAAAACTTCCAAGAGATCTTTTTTGTTTTGTTTTGATAAGAATTGAAAACACTCAAAAATTATTCAAAAAAATATTTTTTATACATGAATTGTTTGATAAACATATTAACTCCAAAACCCTTACGCATTTGACGTTAAATTTATCGTCATACTATTTTTACAATCAATTGTTAAAAAAAGTGTGTTTTGGGAGACTTGATCCCTGCATTTTTACAGTCACTGGAATCAGCCTCAAGATTAAATAATTGGCCTGGGTTTTCGTACATAGTTTCCTTTAGTATAGTTGTACAGAACTTACTGCAGTTTGAAACATTTTTCAAAAGTTTTGTAAACAAAAATTACCAGCTTTTGTAAACATGCTCAATTTTGGACTAAAAAAGATTTTTTTTAAGTTTTTGAATATTTTGCATGCTAAACTTGTTATATTTTGGACACAACCGTACAGGTTTAATGTGAAATTGCTGTAACTTATAAAAAATTAAATGTTTGGATGAATTAGAAACATTGTGCTTAAGATTTCTTCAAAATGTTGAAAGGGGGATCAAATTACCCCCAACATTTTGAAAATGCCGGTTTAAAATATTTTTTTAAGACGCTTGGCATGATTCGAAGAGTTTATCTGGTGAAATACCCTTATCAGCCAAACATAGTTGAATGTTTAAGCTTTCAATTCATGCAAAAAGTTCATAGTTTTGTGAGAAATTGACAGAGTTATGTGCGATACGAAAAAAGGGGATCAAGTCTCCCCACTCTCCCCTACGTGCAGTTGATCGTCGTGTGAGCGTTTATTCATCGTAGCTTATCTGAAATTTAATTTATAATATGATACAGAAACATTACACTATTTTTTTTTTTAATAAAATTCATCTCAGAAACATTATGCTAATAGTGATTGGTGACAAAATGATTGTAACCAGGTGCGTACCTTTGCCCCGCTTTTCTCTATTCTATGTAAAAAATATTTTGGGATTCATTTAACTTTTATTTTAATTGCTCTCAGTATGAAAACCAAGTGTAAAGTTTTCATTTCACATAAATACACTGAAAATAGTTTTTATTGAAAAACAGACTACACCTATTAATTCTACTTTTAATTATCTCTCTAGTGAGTTCTGGCTCGACTTTGTACGGCTTGCGGTTTTAGAGATACAGCAGTTTGATAATGAAGGTTTTTAATATTGTGGTGTCTAATAAAAATGCGTAGTCCGATTTGAACAAAAATCGGATTTCTTGCCTGTTTTGATGGTATCAACAGCCTCACCAAATTTTAGCTTGATCAAAAAATTTTGCTTTCAATTTTGCACTTTCTGGTGCACGATTGAGGTTATAGAAATAAAGCAGATCTTCTCAAAACAAATTATGTACATAAAATATTACTTTAGTGAAATGTGGTGAATCGAGACTACAGTCTAAGTAAGGACATTAGTTTTCAGAGTGCATAAAAGCTTCAAATTTAAAAACTTGTTTGTTCATGTATGTTTTAACATAAATAAATTAAAAATATGATCTGATGAGTAAAAGCATAGTTGAATAACTGTCCCTATTCATCCTATAAGTCCTGATTTGCCTCATTCGGCTCAAATAAAATCCTGCTTTGTTTTGCCTGTAAATAAGGCTCATTTCTGAAGTCTGAGCTTTGATTATTTGAAACTGAAATTCGACCAACTTCTTTCATCGACTAAAAACTATACGAAAACTATTTCATTACACTACTTTTCTCATGTTTATTTTATACAAAATCGTCCAATCTTTTGAATGAAAATGGTTTCAAAATGACAAGTGGTTGCGAACACGGTCAAAATTCAAAATTAAGAGTAAGTTTCCCAAAAACCCTGAAAATTACCCTTGATTTTTTTTTAAAAAAATGTTTTACAAAGTGAGAAAGAAAGCCTTCACGATTACCTTTCCAACAGTATATAACTTTTTGATGTTTGGTAATTTATTTTGGGAGATATCATTTCTCCAAATCAGGGCATTTTTCGAAAAAATCCATTGTTCAAAACATGTTTTTCCTTACAGTTGGCAAATGGCTGACATTTTTAATGGTTCGAAGGTTGTTTTTATAGTTTTTTGGAGCGCCGAATCGAATAAGAACATTTCCGTAATGGTTTGAGAGCATGTGCAATGTGCATCTAGTGGGGCGGTTTCAGCGAGAATTGCTCATATTTGGCCAAGCTAATTTTCTTTTAATGTCAAATTGCAACATTTTTTAACACCTTAAAAAATTTAAAAAGTAGTAACCGGGAAGAAATACCTGATAAAAATAATAATTCTATAATTTCATCGAAAATATGCTAACATTTGCAGAAACAAAATTAACAGAATTGATATTTTAACTAACTTTTGACACTCTGTGGAGCAGTCCATTAGCTTACAATTAGAAACTGATTTTTTTTCAATTTTGATTGGAATACTTGATGGATGAAATATTTTAAAAAATATGACGAGAACAAAAAAAAAAAAAAAAATTACGGGATATCAGAAACCTTCTAAATTTCACGGATTTCATGCGTTCCGTTGAATTGCGAAAATTCAATAACCTTAATGAACTTCATATTGTGTTGATTACAGGATAATCAATGTCAAATTGAATCTCACACTTATCGAAAAGTATTTATCAAATTAAAATTTTATTCTTAAAACAAAAATAAAGATAGCTATGGAATCTAACAAAGCGTGAAGTGGTTTGGGGTGAAATTTATATTTATAATTACAATAAGAATATTTTGGAATTCCTACCGCAAAAAAATCACACAACTTTTAAGTTATAAAAATAGATTCTCATTAGAAAAAATCTTACTGGAAAAAACATCCACAAAAAACTAATAAATCATTTCCATAAAGTATTTCTTTGGTTAGTTCGCAATACGTCGTAACAGCCATCGCGACCTCCAACACCTATATGATTTATCTCTGGAGCAAATAAAATTCTTCATTGTTTTTTAGACAAATAGTTGTTCGTAAATTGATAGAGAACTGGTCAAAAATTGGTTGAAGTTCAGATAAGACTGAATATCTAATTGATGTCTAATTAGAAAATACTCAATATAACTTTGAATGCAATAAGATGCTTTTTCTTAGAAATATTCAACATCTCCTAAATATGTTTGCTTTAGACTTTTTAATTTTTTTTTATCTAGTTATGAAAAAAAACCTATTGTGGTTACAATAATCCGAGATGTTTCGAAGTAAAACAAATGATATTTCCACGTCACAATCGAGGCTTGGTTACTGTTGCAGTTGCTACACGTTTGAATAAATTTTTCGCCAGGAAGAATGTCTTTATTTGATTACACGGTTTTTTCTCCTCTCTTTATGGCCCGTAGCAGAGACAGGACAGAACCCAGGGGCTCGACACGGTTAGCTCCACTTTCCAGAGGAAATCTCACCGAGCCATGAAGTGTTTACTGTCACCGTTTCGCGTCGATTATCATAATCGGTTTGCCGTCGAAAATTATGCATGTTTACAGCAGCAGCATTGTGCACGGTGAATTTTCCTGACTTTTTCCCTCATTTTGCAGAGCAGCATCACATAATAAGAATCGGGTTTTTATTCATGAGCTAACCCCCGAAACAGGGACAATCGTGCAGGGAGGTCAAACTCATGTTTGATTGAAGGAAAAACAACGGTCTAATTGAAAGTTGCGTCCTTGCAAAATACGAGCAAGTTGTGATTTTTGCATCATCTTCTTACTACAACCAATTGAGAGATATGAAAATTGAAAGTGGCACTTGATTCAAATTTCCTCCAAAGTCAGCGAAAAAAAAATCCAAGCAAATTGAAACAGTCGTGAGCCGTCGTTCATCTGGAAAAATATTTAATAGTTTTTCATGCAAATTCAGCCTCTTTTGCTTAATCCGGCAAAATGTCCAAACGAGAGCGAAAGTTAAAAATTTACATATGTGCCCCTTCTGCAAGATCATGCATGGAACTCTCCCACTCAGCGCAAAGCCAAAAGAGTGCGCTTTCATCGCAAATTGAATTACATTTGCCGACACGCACTTTTGCCGCGATGCTCCTTCCTAGTGCTCAGGCAATCAAGGACTCAATTTCCGAAGGCAACGAGAACTCGTTTGGGCTATAGCTCACTCTTGAGTTGTTCCGGCTAATTTAATCAACAAAAAACTAGTATGTAAACAGGGTGACAACTTTTTCGCGAAATAAAAAAGTATATTTCATATTGTTCGCTTGCTAATCATTTGTTCATTTGATCATTTGATCATTTGATCATTTGATCATTTGACCATTTGATCATTTGATCATTTGATCATTTGTTCATTTGATCATTTGAACATTTGATCATTTGATCATTTGATCATTTGATCATTTGATCATTTGATCATTTGATCATTTGATCATTTGATCATTTGATCATTTGATCATTTGATCATTTGATCATTTGATTATTTGATCATTTGATCATTTGATCATTTGATCATTTGATCATTCGATCATTTGATCATTTGATCATTTGATCATTTGATCATTTGATCATTTGATCATTTGATCATTTGATCATTTGATCATTTGATCATTTGATCATTTGATCATTTGATCATTTGATCATTTGATCCTTATTTACTCTTTTGTTTCTTCTTTTCAAGTTAATGTTTCTTGTTTCACAACTTTTTTTAATTAAGTGGACACCATGTTTCCCACTATAGTTTTATATGCGTACAACTACTCGTCAACCATATTGTAGGGGCACCAGGGAAAAAGCCTTTGCTAAATAAACCTATCATGGCCTAGAACCAAAATAAAAAAAAAACAAATTCGCCTTCTCTATTATAGCCAAACTCCCGCACCCCTTGCACGAAAAAAATGCTTCACAATCACGATGGTAGCAACAATTCAAATGGTACAACTTTACACAGCTTGCAACACACTGACTTAGCCCATTACCCCTTCAAAAAACAAAATAAGAGTCACAGGGAAATTGGCTCGAAGGAGTTGAGCAAATTGAAACGAATATTTGAATAACAAACATTCCGCACGAGATTTGAATGCGAATTGCGTAGAATTGGTCCTGGCCTGAATCGGCTTTCTTACTTCTTGGTGGCGCTCTCATTTAATAAGCCAAATTGAGCGTGTGCCTGACTGTTAATTGAAGTAGCGGGGACCCGGTGGCATAGTTTGGGCTACTCAATTAGGTAAAGAATGCTTTGATTATGTTAAGAGATTTCTTGTTTCAAGAAACCATTTACTACAAAACCCTAAATATTAATTTGGAAACTTAGAAAAACGGCAACTAGTGATTTATTTCAATGAGTCATGCAAATTCAGACAGGATATGCCCGATTTGCATGAACTGACGTCCTGATTTCTAGCAACACTCTGGCTGGTTAGCTATTATTCTGCTAAGAAGACTTGCTTCCGAAGCAGTTCACAGTACCGTAACATAACACCGCCCTTTTGAGAAACGATTTCTTTTTCCACGCAAAGAAAGCTTTGCGAAATGTGGCTCTTTGCGAATGTGGATGGCTTTTGTGGTGTTGTCAGCATTATTTTTTTAAGCTTATACATATTTTTGCAAATCCGTTGTAGAACTGCTCACTGAGTGCTGGTATAGTATTTTAGGCCATTGCAAATTTTATTCTTGGTTTTGTCCCTCTCCCATCCCTTCAATGTTGAAATGTTCATTGAAAAAACTTGTAAAGCGATTGTAAACAATTTAGAATGCTTCTTTATGAACTCAAATCAAAAAAGTACTTTCAAATCTATTTTATAATTTTGAATTTGGGATCATACAAAAACTTGAAAATAAAATGGCAAATTGGCCTATGATGTTAATATCTGAGCAATTCTCTATGAAATCGATCTTTTTTCTAATTTTATTTTTTGCAATTTTTAATCTGAGTGAAACTTTTATGGTGCTTTTGGTATGCCCAAAGAAGCCATTTTGGATCATTAGTTTGTCCATATAACTTCCCATACAAATTTGGCAGCTGCAAAAATTATGTATATAAATCACCAATTTTGTTTTACCGTGTATCATTTTTTTTCAGTGTAGCCCTTATCCAAACCTACAACTTTGCTGAAGACACCAAATCGATCAAAAAATACCTTCAAAAGATACAGATTTTTGAATTTTCATACATCATTTTTGTATGGACAGCTGCCAAATTTGTATGGAAAATTATACGGACAAACGAATGATGCAAAATGGCTTCTTTGGCCATACCGAAGGCACCAAAAAAGTTTCAGCCTGATTAAAAAATACAAAAAATCGAATGACCGCAATCTGAGAATTGCTCATCTACTTCAGTCCTGTAATTTGGTAAACAATAGCATGTTTGTTTTTTGCATCTATTTTTTTTAAATTTGAGTCGCATTCTAGATACGTGTGCAATGCAATTGTTTAAGATATTTTTTATTAAAAAGTTATCACACACATTCATTGATCATCCATAAACCACCTGGACACTTTTTTGCTTGAAATCGTGAATCTCAACCACCGCTCTTCGTCAACAATCGTCCATATAAAAAAATCTTTTTTTTGTCAGGCATTCTTTTACACTTTTACCTTAAGTTTTGTCAAGTCTTGAAAATACCATTATTTCTGTATTTTTAATTAAAAAGGGTTGAATTGTACTTGATAATAGTTTTCAATAACTACACCCAAAACTGGGCAGCGCTAGTCCGAGAGAATAATGGCCTCGAGACGAGAGAATAGTGGTGCCATTGACGGACACAGAGAAAACAGCGAGATGGGCGGAAGAATTATTCTCTCGAGGTTCATTTGTAAAAAAAGTTCACCCGTCAAAACAAAAAAAAAAAAGCAAAAGTGTCACCTATGGGAATCGAACCATAGACCTTTGACATACTAACCCAATGGATTAACTACCTTGGCCACCACAGCTTGGTAACTAAGAAGTGGTCAGATGTCGATGTATTACAGTTATTGGAGATTTATTGTATCTATTAACGAATAAACTTATTTTTTATGGTGGTGTTTTGAGGGAACGATTCTCTCGACTCGGAATTTTGGGTGTAGTTTTTCGCTAAGCCATGATTTTTTGAAAAAAGTGGTTTTTTGAAAGCATCGTAAATTCCCCCCAAAATCCCTTCCAAAAATCATTTAAAATTTAATTTGAAATAAAAAAGAACAATATTGATTGTTTGACAAAATTGTCTAGAAAAAATAGTTTTTTTAGATAGTGTTGTTCTGACTTTTGGCCTTACAAAGAATAAAAAATTAAGAAAAAACAGTTTTTTGTAAGTTTGGTATCTCAAAAGCTATGAATGCTCTTTTTAACATGAAAAAGTGAAACTCGTCTGAAATCAACCTTTTAAAAACTTGCACTTACACTTCAAAATTGGTTAAATCGAATTACTTTATATTAGATTTTTAATGGTGTATATAATATCTATATTTTTTTTATTTATTCAACATACAAAAAACATGCAGAGAACTTAAATTTAGCTTAAACAAAAGTTGCTAAAAATGAGGTAGGGGAGAGGGGACAAATGAGCAGTTGTAAAGGCTACAATGGCGTTAAAGACTTGAAAATCTAAAGGCTTTTAAAGTCTTCTATTTCTTCTAAAGTCATCCACAGCATGGTCGCAAAGTGTTCGCCCCTTCCTGGCCGGCCTCAAATCTGAAGAATAATGACTATCAACGCCCGGTCCGCAGCGGCACCATGTATATGCAGCATCAGTAGTTGATAGCGCCGTTTTTTTTTTTTTTTTTTTTTTTTTTTTTAATTTATATTTATTCAAATTTCTTTTCCATGTACATTCATTCAGTTAAAATAATATTGAGTGTCCAATCACAAACGATGACTTTTCACCTCAATTTTAAATACTAGCAACTTTCATTTATTCATGAAATATTGTAGCTTTCGCAATTCAGTGATTTCAAATGTAGGAGGTCCTACATGTACAAAAGGGAAAAGGGATACCTTAAATCTAACTTATAAACTATATAAAGAGCGGATCGATGCAGCTGAAGACTGCAATGATTTTTGTCGAAATGCATCAATTATCTTATTGGACATAACATCCAAAGTGTCAACTTCGGCTAATTGATGAAGTTCACTGGTGCTGAACCAGGGAGGAAGTTTCAGAATCATTTTCAGAATTTTGTTCTGAATCCTCTGAAGTTTTTCTTCCTGGTTAAGCAACAGCTTGTCCAGATCGGCACAGCATAAAGCATGGCAGGTCTGAAAATTTGTTTATAAATTAACAGTTTATTCTTGAGACAAAGTCTAGAATTCCTGTTTATAAGTGGATACAAACATTTAATATATTTGTTACACTTAACCTGGATACTTTCAATGTGATCCTTGTAAGTAAGGTTTTTGTCAAAACCAAGTCCAAGATATTTCACTTGATCCTCCCACTTTAAATTTACCTCATTCATCTTTATAATGTGATGACTTTTTGGTTTAAGAAAATCAGCCCTTGGTTTGTGAGGGAAAATAATAAGTTGAGTTTTTGCAGCATTTGGAGTAATTTTCCATTCTTTCAAATAAGAATTGAAAATATCCAAGCTTTTTTGTAATCTTCTTGTGATGACACGAAGGCTTCTGCCTTTGGCGGAGATGCTTGTGTCATCAGCAAAAAGTGATTTCTGACATCCTGGGGGCAAATCAGGCAAGTCAGAAGTAAAAATATTGTATAAAATTGGACCCAAAATGCTTCCTTGAGGGACGCCAGCACGTACAGGTAGTTGATCAGATTTGCTATTCTGATAACATACCTGCAGAGTACGATCCGTCAAATAATTTTGAATAATTTTCACGATATAAATCGGAAAATTAAACCTTTTCAATTTCGCAATCAATCCTTTATGCCAAACACTGTCAAATGCTTTTTCTATGTCTAGAAGAGCAGCGCCAGTAGAATAGCCCTCAGGATAGCGCCGTAATTTAATTTCCCGTTCGATGACGACTATTTTACATTCCACCGCCACCACCGCACGCCGTTTATGGGCGGCTCCGTTTGGCGTTGCCCACTTTTGACAGCATGCAGAAATCCGCTGCCGCCCGATGATAACCTTTCTCTCGGGCTCCCCATCCATCAAAGGAGGCGTTGCCCGGCGAAAGCCCATTTATTTTCGCCGACCTCGCGTTCACGACGAGTTGGAACGGGTTTTTTTTTCTCTTGATTAGGCAAAAATTCCGGAAACTATTGCTTCCTCCAAAGTCGGCAACATGGCCGTGGCCACGGGGTTGAACCTTCCGTAGGAAGCCGGGGAGGTTTTTTTTTTGTAGCGATATGTTTTAAAAAGATGAAGCAATTTAAGAAAAATGAAAAGAATACATTAGATAAGATTTGATCAGATTTGGTAAGATTTGATAAGATTAGATAATATTGATATGTTTCATATATTTTAAATATAAAACTCAAAATACGATACAACCTTCCCAAATCGTTCACTAGACACCATTTCTTCGCGGGAGAGCACACACGAAAGAAAGCAAGGCAAAAAAAAAGGGCAGGATGAAACCAAACGGAAAGTAAATGGAAATTTTTTTGACAACAAAAACATTAGTCACTACGGTTCCCTGATGTGCTGCTGCTGCACCGGAAGGAAGGTACCGGGGCTCTTTCTCCTGATGCTGGCCTAGAGTGTGCCACATGTGCCCCCCACCACGGGGAAGGAAGAATATAGTTTTGCATCTTTTGGAAACTTATTTGCACAGCAGCGTGCGCGTTCACGTTCCGGCCAATGGCAATGTATTATCGGAGGGCTCCCGGGTGTGTGCGCGCGCGCTTCTACGGTACTTCCGATTCCCATTTCCGGTGCCTTGTTATACCGTAGTTCTAGGCAAACTGCAAGCACTCCGAGTTAGGCATTTTTCGTGCAGACATCAATCAACGGATCGGCTGGTGGTTCGGTAAATGAATTTTTCTAGCGAAATTTGTGAGTCATTTGTTGAACAGAGTAATGAAGTTCTGTGATGATTTTTGATTGTACATAACATAATAAATTGGAAAATTATAATTCAAGCTTCGAGCTTATTTGAAATGCAATCAAAATGCATACTAAAATATTTTATTACAATTCTGTCGTGATACTTTTTACTCTTCCTGTCATTCTCGAACGGTGAATCAGCTTACATTTCTCTACCATAAAAACAGTATCGAAATCGAAATGACTTCGCTGAAAAAATCTCGTTCCTTGAACCAATCCTGTTATTTTGGCAGCTGTCTAAAGTTTTTTTTGGCAAAAATGACCACTCGAAAAATCATGTTTTTGTTTGAATTGCTCGAAAACTACCCAAATGTTTGAAAATCTCCACATCAAACGTTGTCGCATGTCAATACGATTCCCTCGAACAAGAAACACTGTTGGATGACTTGTTTTTACCATATCGTTGTATTTGAGCATCATTTTAGTTCTCTAAGGGGTGAGATTGGGTCAATTTTCAAATTATTAACATTTATGGTAGTGTTCATCAAAATCCACCATATTTTGGGAAAATGTTAGTAATTTGTAATTTGTTGCTTTATTGGATACGATAACTTGTAGTGTGTACTTTTCGTCAAGTCAAGGAAGGAACTATCTAAGAACAAATCTACGTTGAAAGATTTTCGATGTTATTTCAATTGTTTTTGTTATTAAGAATTTACGAGAGGTGTATCGTTATTTGACCCATAGTCATCCCCACTGACGCTACGTAAACAGTTTATTTTAATACCAGGGTGACTTTGATATTTACTTTGTGTCTTACAAATTACAGCCTAAATGTATGCAAAATGATTTTATAAACATGATTTATTGACATGTCAAATCGATTATGAAGGCTGAGTCTCCCATTTTTTTTTGCCAAGATAACAATTACATATTTGTTTGACTTGTTTACCAACTTTTAATAAAAAGTAATGTAAATTTCGGGTTAGTTAAACAAAAGTATCAATTATTCTTACAAACCGAATTCAATTATACTTCTTGAAATACTCTGATTTTGCTAAATCATTTTGTATAGTCATTGTGTGAGTTGAACATGTGTGTGATGTTATTAATACTTTTCATTTCTTTTAATTTCATTTATTCCGTTGTTAAAGCATTACTTGTGTGAAGTTATTTTAAGCTAAGATGTGGACTACCTTAGAACAGATGATTAATTCTAAGTTGTGTTTGCAGGTTGCAGGTGTTTAAAAAATCGACTATGTCTACTGAAGGAAAGTTGCAAAATAACCATCAAAATATCTAATAGGTGGGGGATAGTTAGATGAATGGAGATTTTATTCAAACATTTGTTTAGATGTTCTTAATGCTGAGTTAGTGTTGGAGTCGGAGTCAACAATTTGTTTAAAGCTGGAGTTGGAGTCGGAGTCGGCTAAAGTTGGCAGGTCGGAGTCGAAGTCATATGAAGCTGAAAGTCGGAGCTGGCTTACTTGGAAAGCCAGAGACGGAGTCGTCTAAAACATGACCCGACTCCGCAGCCCTGGTCCGAAGAATCCGAAAATTCATTCCATTTTCCGATATGAAATCATGTTCATTGACAAAATAATGACACTTTGAGAATATGAAAGCAATGCTATTCATCAACGTTTTCGTAATTATAGTAAACTAACTTTTTAAACTTTTCAAATTTAATGAAAACTTTTTCTAGAAGTACCTTGAACCTTTTTCTACCCTGGGCAGTATGATTCCATACAATTCCGCACGTATTTTATTTGTACTATTCATTTTGCGAAAAAATAAATATCAAACCCATCAAAGTAACCCCGTTTAACGGTTTAACTGATGGATTAAAAATTTTGGTCATATATTTGAGTTTAGAAATCGATTAAGCGTTTGGTCCAATTTCTCAAAGATTTTTCAAAGTTTTTGTAGTCCCCCCATCGAAATCAGCTCTAAAAATCAGGAAGCGAAAACAATATTTTTTAAGAAGAACTTCAAAATAAAAACGGAAATAGAAGTCTAATGAACTAAAAACCATTCGAAATTAATTTTCTTGTGCTCATGCTCCTATATATTTAGCGTTTTTTATTTTTGAATTTAATTGAAAAAAGTTTTTTTTACTGCACATTAAAAAATGCGCCAATAGTTTGAAAACCAATCAAAACTTCGAAAAATACTTGCAACGACCTTAATAAAATTGGCCAGTGAGAAGTACCTTTCTGATTTTTTGATAAAGTGCATCGTTTCGGAGTTATAGTAACATTTATGTAGTTAATAATTTTCGGCCATTTTAAAATATTTTGTTTATTTGTATACTTTATGAAGGAAAGCCACCCCTAAAAACAATAGGCTGAGCAAATTTGCTACATTTTTCGCTCTGAAACTTTGAAAATCGGACAATTAGTTTCTGAAATACAGCATAACAAAGAATTTGAATCGATGATGAGTTTTTTCTATATAGGTGTCACCTTAGCCAGTAAATTTAACTGACGATATTTAAAAAAAACTATTGGTTCGATTTTCAATGTTAAAAACTTTTGTCTAATTTTTTGATCTTTCAAGCAAAAATAAATTCGAAATTTTCAAATTCAGTCTAAAATATGAAATGAGGAAGTTTTTCTTTTTGTAGATCGTTTATTGAATTTTAAATTAAAAGAAGCAAAGCTTACTTTCTGATAATACAACTCGCCATTTTAGAGGTTGATGTCAGTAGGGTAGGGTAGTCATCAATGAGACACTTTTGGTTTTCAACTTTCAACGATTTTTCTAGTTTTTTCATCAGCATGTGTTAATGAGCTTTTTGTTGCATTTTATTTCTTTTAGTGTGTTCAAACATTGACCAAAATATGAGATCGATCCGACATCTACAGCCAGAGTTATTCAACTGCCTCATTGTAGACGCACTTGGCAGGAACAATGAGACAGCTGGGGAACAATGAGACACTCTACGAAAATCAATACTTTTCTAGTAAAACATGTTTTTGTATTGTTCCATTACAGGTGACTTGCCTTGAACATTTTAGAGCAATTTTGCAACATGAAACTGAACTGTAAAATCCATATATTTTGTATGTCTGGTTAAATGAAGTTAAAACTCTATAAATATGCCAAAAATCACTTTCAATTCATGTTTTGAAAGATTTACATGGATTTTGAAATGTTTAATGAAGAAAAATCAAAGTGTCTCATTGTTACCCATTGCTAACATGAGTGGGGAACAATGAGACTGCCCTGGATTCTGGGTATATTCTAAATTTTGGTCAAATCTAATGAAAGGACATTGTAGCCCAACTCAATCCCTATGGAACGTCGAAAGAAATTTGAAGAAATATTAGTTTTGGTGTAAATGGCAGCCTACGAGCGAAAAAGTATTTTTTGTCCATAATTTACTTTTACACCCCAGAATCAAACATTTATGAATAACTTTTCAAGGGAGCGTCCACAACCAAAGCCACTAATATGACAGACGTGTATCCCGTAGACACACCTTTCCTCCAAATATGAGCCTGATTGGTTGAAACTACGACTTGTAAGAGCCATTTTATCATTGTTCCCCGTGTCTCATTGATGACTACTCTACCCTAAACGTTTTTTTTTTTATTTTTGTGAGTTCCCGCCAATAGATAAAATTGTAAAGGTCGGGTTTAAATGAAATGGAGTCATCTAAAGCAACCATGGTTTCTTGAGATAATTTTTTAGCTTTTATACCTGAAAAATACAGTTTTATGTATTGGCAGGGAATCCACTTAAAAACTAATTGTGTCGATTGGAGTGAGTTCAGGAAACCCAAATCTATCATTAGAGCAATTCTCTACGAAATCGGTCTTTTTTCTTCAATTTTAATTTTTGTATTTTTTAATCCGACTGAAACTTTTTTGGTGGCTTCGGTATGCCCAAAGAAGCCATTTTGCATCATTAGTTTGTCCATATAATTTTCCATACAAATTTGGCAGCTGTCCATACAAAAATGATATGTGAAAATTCAAAATCTGTATCTTTGAAGGAATTTTTGATCGATTTGGTGTCTTCGGCAAAGTTGTAGGTATGGATACGGACTACACTGGAAAAATGATACACGGTAAAAAAATTTGGTGATTTTTATTTAACTTTTATCACTAAAACTTGATTTGCAAAAACACTATTTTTAATTTTTTATTTTTGATATGTTTTAGAGGACATAAAATGCCAACTTTTCAGAAATTTTCAGTTGTGCAAAATCTTTGAGCGAGTTATGATTTTTTATCAATACTGATTTTTCAAAAATCGAAATATTGGTCGCAAAATTTTCAACTTCATTTTCGATGTAAAATCAAATTTGCAATCGAAAAGTACTTTAGTAAAATTTTGATAAAGTGCACCGTTTTCAAGTTAAATCCATTTTAGGTGACTTTTTGAAAATAGTCGCAGTTTTCATTTTTAAATTAGTGCCCATGTTTGCACACTTTTGGAAAAATATTTTGAAAAGCTGAGAAAATTCTCTATATTTGCTTCTTCGACTTTGTTGATACGACCTTTAGTTGCTGAGATATTGCAATGCAAAGGTTTAAAACAGGAAAATTGATGTTTTAAGTCTCACCCAAACAACCCACCATTTTCTAATGTCGATATCTCAGCAACTAATGGTCCGATTTTCAATGTTAATATATGAAACATTTGTGAAATTTTTCGATCTTTTCGAAAAAATATTTTTAAAATTTCAAATCAAGACTAACATTTCAAAAGGGCCAAACATTCAATATTACGCCCTTGTAAAATGTTAGTCTTGAATTGAAAATTTTGAAAATATTGTTTTCGAAAAGATCGGAAAATTTTACAAATGTTTCATATATTAACATTGAAAATCGGACCATTAGTTGCTGAGATATCGACATTGAAAAATGGTGGGCTGTTTGGGTGAGACTTAAAAACATCAATTTTCCTGTTTTTAAACCTTGCATTGCAATATCTCAGCAACTAAAGATCGTATCAACAAAGTCCGAAGAAGCAAAATATAGAGAATTTTCTCAGCTTTTCAAAAATATTTTTTCCAAAAGTGTGCAAACATGTGCACTAATTTAAAAAAATGAAAAACTGCGACTATTTTCAAAAAAGTCACCTAAATATGGATTTATCTTGAAAACGGTGCACTTTATCAAAATTTTACTAAAGTACTTTTCGATTGCAAATTTGATTTTTCATCGGAAAATGAAGTTGAAAAATTTTTGCGACCAATTTTCGATTTTTTGAAAAAATCAGTATTGATTAAAAAATTCATAACTCGTTCAAAGATTTTTTGCACAACCTGAAAATTTCTGAAAAGTTGGCATTTTATGTCCTCTAAAACATATCAAAAATAAAAAATAAAATAGTGTTTTTTGCAAATCAAGTTTTAGTGATAAAATAAAAAATCACCAAATTTTTTTACCGTGTATCATTTTTTTCCAGTGTAGTCCATATCAATACCTACAACTTTGCCGAAGACACCAAATCGATCAAAAATTCCTTCAAAAGATACAGATTTTTGAATTTTCATACATCATTTTTGTATGGACAGCTGCCAAATTTGTATGGAAAATTATATGGACAAACTAATGATGCAAAATGGCTTCTTTGGGCATACCGAAGCCACCAAAAAAGTTTCAGTCGGATTAAAAAATACAAAAAAAATCGAATGACCGAAATCCTAGAGAACTGCTCATTAGGTACTTGACAGAACTTATGCGTTTACTGACATCAACTTCAAATGACGAGTTGTGTAGTTCATATGAAACTAAAAAAAAATGGACTAAAGCAAATCCGTTTGTATTGCAATGCATACATTTGGTTGGAAACATGATTTGAGTCAGTTGTTGTTAAATGAGTTATGGTGACTTTAAACCGATATGTGGTCATTCATCCCCGATTTTTGTCGGTATTTTTTCTGTTTTTTTCTGATTTAATAATTATTTGATTCCTTGAAGTTGAAAATGTTTCCGCATTGCATCCAAATTGGTTAGAATCACATTAAGTCGTTGAATACAACCCAGAACCTAACATTTAAACAAACAGTTAGACAAGCTCGGCACTATCCGATCGCGTCTATTCCTCAGATCTTTTCAGGTAATATTTATTGCCCCGTTCAAACTCCGCACTGTCTCTTGGCGAACTTTATCTGTTTGCTGATGTAATTTATTACACAAGTTTAAAAGCGCTAACCAGCGTGATTATTTTCCTTCCCCCCTTGAATTCAACAAGTAGGTATTTCAACATGTACTGAGTATAGCGCTAAAATCGTTGATCCATGTTACATTTGGCCCGGTGCCAATTCGGCTTACGGCACTCCCCGATGGCGGTGGGATCAGAACCATCACTTGAGCAAACACCGTGTGAGACCTCGCCGAATGTGTCCATAAGTACACACTCGCGAAAATACCTTCAATCACTGCACAAATAAATCGTTCCGGGCGGCCCGGGGCCGTTTCAAGTGTAGTCAGTGTACCACAGTAAACACATTAGTCCTAGGGGCTACAGGGGTTTGGCCCCAAGTACTTGACCACCCTTGAGACGGGCCAACCCCGCCACTTTTCGGGACCGGTCATCATCTTCAAAGAGCGGGAATATCTCGCGGGCTCAATAAACAGATCACCAAGACGAGGGCGAGGCGACAGGTCGAAAAGCTTCTGGTCGAAATGTCAAATTAAAAAAAAAAAGGATTGGAGACTTGTTTTAAATTTATTACAATTTCCAACAAATATTCACAAGTCTCAAAAAATCTATACAAATCCCAATGAAAAACTTTATTGATTCTAAAACTCTTCTCAACTCTCCACAAATTATTTACAAACCTCCACAAATTCTCTACATGTCTCGCAATACCGTCTCCACAACTCTCCCAAAGTCTTCACTAGTCTCCACAAATTTCTCTGCAAGAATTCAATGCTGTTTTTAGCTCAAACCCAAATTCGACCTCGCGCCTTTCAACCTCATGAAACAATCCACGTTCACGTTGCCGTCCACAACCCGCTGCCGGCGGAACGTTCCGTCTACCGGGAGTAAGTAATGGCCAGGTAGAGGAGGCCAAGCGTGTGTGTGCGCGAACGCGAATAAATTCCCATACTGAATGGCTTTTATTGGTCCATTAAATCTAAGCAACGTTTTCTTGGGTGGCTTTGATCTTGCAGCTGGTGTGAGAACGATGCACCGTTCCGACGACGGGTACGTCTGGGACACCGGTCCTGGCAAGCGGCCGCCGCTGGTTGGTGATTATTTATTCGGCTATTTCATAGCCCAATGGTGCAGTTGCGGGAATTGCAAACGGCGATGATGACACCATGTTTCACGTTTGTACATTATTTTTGGCTCATTGGTTAAATTTAACATAAGGTAAGTTGGGTCATAGACAAGAAGACTTGAAAATCATACATGTTGTATCTTATCTATTGAAATCTGTTTGCAAAGGTTAGTTTGTAAGAAAGTCTCCTCAAATCATTGCATATCCTAAAAAGTCTCCACAAATCTCCACAAGTATTTAAAACTTCCAATAGTCTCCAAAATATTTCAAAGTCACCAAAGTATCTGAAAGTCTACAAAGTTCTTATTTTCATCAAAGTCTCCAAATAGACTCACAAGTCTTCACAAGAACTCAAAAGTTTCACATGTCTTTTGAAACACAAAAATGCAATCTTCTTAACATTTCCAGTATTAATATCTCTACAAGTCTCTTAAAAACTCTACATTTCACAAAAAAATCTCCCTCCGTGACAATGCCCTTTTGAACATTGCCGTGACCAGGATTCGAACCTGGGTTACTACGGCCACAACGTAGGGTCCTAACCACTAGACGATCACGGCTACCGGGAGACGGTGATTGCGGCTTCTCTCTTCGCCCAGTGGTACGAGCCAAGCTTTTCGCCCTCAGTCAATGCAGTGTCGTATGTGCCACTGACCTGTCGACCTGGCAAGGTAGCAAGGCACCAAGACGCCGCCAGAGACGCCTTTCACTACTTGCTCGAAATGCAGCCAACTAGAGCGACGATTAATTCAGCCATCCCAAGAATTGGAAGCATTGCCAAAAACACGTCGCTGCCGCCGGTATTCGAGCCAACGAGGGAGACAACCAGCCGGTTATCCGCGCCGGATGGCAAGTGGATGTTGTCGAATTTCGGGTGTGCCATGGGCGTTACCAGGTTTTTTTCGTTTTCATCTGATTAAGATTTAGAATTCTGCACAAGTCTCCAGGAGTTTCTACCTGTTTTAATGTGACCTAATATCTTTAATAGCTTTAAAAATACACTACGCTATGTTTGGAAATCAAGTCTACACAAGTCTCCAAAGGTCTACACAACTCTACAAATTTCCTTAAATTTACAGAAATCACAGACATTTCTTAAAAATTGATATAAATTCTCCACAACTCTCCAAAAATCTTGAAAATCCCTTAAAAATCCTAACAAAATAAAAATCATCAGTCAATTAAATCAGTAACTTCCCTCTTCCTCGCGCCGCCCCTGACTTCCCTTCGACCATAAACGGTTTCGTGTGCACTGTTGTACCTTGTGCGCCGACCGATAGTGTCGCAACAATTAACATTTTAGTTCAAAGTCGACGCCGGACGCCGCCCTGCGGCCCCGGTACTTGGTGGCGCAGTCCCCAAAACGCTTTGCATCTGACTGACTGACTGAGTAAAAATAAATCCATTGTACCTTTGAACAGCACAGCAACCCAAAAAAAGAGATAAAAGCTAAACAAAAGCTGGTTTGTAATCAATTCTGCGATAAAAACTGTCAAAAATAATGAAACTTGATTGATGAATGAAAGCTTAATTAACAAGAAGCAGTCGTGGCCGAGCGGTTAAGGCGTCTGACTAGAAATCAGATTCCCTCTGGGAGCGTAGGTTCGAATCTTACCGACTGCGGCAGGTTTTTTTTGCTCGGGCACGCACTTTTTTTCGACCTCGTTAGCGTGATCAAAACAATGTTGAAGAATTTGTAGCACATACAGGTGGCGCCGTAAGTCTTGAAGTAGTGTGAGTTTCACCTTAATCTCGTTTTGCTTATGGGCACGGTTGTCAAAGTCTGGTGATAGTTTTTTCAAAAGGGGTTATTTTTACTTTTTCAAATGATTTTTTTTTAAGTTTTATTTTGAAAATCTGAATAAATTTCATGTAAATGTCTAACAATCAGTAATTTTGAAAACCTAATCCAGATTTAACTTTTGGCATCAAGTTTTTTTTCTGGGTGGGGTGTTGCCAGCAAGGGTGGCCAGAGGAGTGCCACCCTTAAGGAATGTGAATTATTTTCATCGCCGTAAGTCTCACCTCTTTACCTCGGGCGATGGTCGGCGCGATTTGGTGGTGGCTAGAGTTTTGAATGGCGGATCGACTGAATGGGGTAAAATGAGACAGCTACCCCTCCGCTAAAGTGACAGAGTGAGAAACGAGTGTTGGCGGGCGTTCAAAACAGAAAGGTTTGAATCAGATCTTTTTTCGGTTAGCTTCCTTTCGGTTGGGTTGGTTTGGACGATGCCCGTTGATATGCTTTTGATGTGTGCTACCGAAGGTGATCATTGAATTTGGTGGAACTAAAAACTAAAAACTAAAAACTAAAAACTAAAAACTAAAAACTAAAAACTAAAAACTAAAAACTAAAAACTAAAAACTAAAAACTAAAAACTAAAAACTAAAAACTAAAAACTAAAAACTAAAAACTAAAAACTAAAAACTAAAACTAAAAACTAAAAACTAAAACTAAAACTAAAAACTAAAAACTAAAAACTAAAAACTAAAAACTAAAACTAAAAACTAAAAACTAAAAACTAAAAACTAAAAACTAAAACTAAAACTAAAAACTAAAACTAAAAACTAAAACTAAAAACTAAAACTAAAAACTAAAAACTAAAAACTAAAAACTAAAAACTAAAAACTAAAACTAAAAACTAAAAACTAAAAACTAAAAACTAAAAACTAAAAACTAAAAACTAAAACTAAAACTAAAACTAAAAACTAAAACTAAAAGCTAAAACTAAAAACTAAAAACTAAAAACTAAAACTACTAAAACTAAAAGAAAACTAAAAACTAAAAACTAAAAACTAAAACTAAAAACTAAAAACTAAAAACTAAAACTAAAAACTAAAAACTAAAACTAAAAACTAAAAACTAAAACTAAAAACTAAAAACTAAAAACTAAAAACTAAAACTAAAAACTAAAAACTAAAACTAAAACTAAAACTAAAAACTAAAAACTAAAAACTAAAAACTAAAAACTAAAACTAAAAACTAAAAACTAAAAACTAAAAACTAAAACTAAAAACTAAAACTAAAAACTAAAAACTAAAAACTAAAACTAAAAACTAAAACTAAAACTAAAAACTAAAATTAAAACTAAAAACTAAAAACTAAAACTAAAAACTAAAACTATTTTTTTTTTTTTATTTTGTATTTTTGTTTTGAATTTTGTATTTTTGAATTTTGTATTTTGTGTTTTTTTTTGTATTTTGTATTTTTTTTGTATTTTGTATTTTGTATTTTGTATTTTGTATTTTTGTATTTTTGTATTTTTGTATTTTTGTATTTTGTATTTTGTATTTTTGTATTTTGTATTTTTGTATTTTTGTATTTTTGTATTTTTGTATTTTTGTATTTTTGTATTTTTGTATTTTGTATTTTTGTATTTTGTATTTTGTATTTTTGTATTTTGTATTTTTGTATTTTGTATTTTGTATTTTTGTATTTTGTATTTTTGTATTTTTGTATTTTTGTATTTTTGTATTTTGTATTTTTGTATTTTGTATTTTGTATTTTTGTATTTTTGTATTTGTATTTTGTCTTTTGTATTTGTATTTTGTATTTTTGTATTTTGTATTTTTTATTTTTGTATTTTTGTATTTTGCATTTTTGTATTTTTGTATTTTGTATTTTTTATTTTGTATTTTTGTATTTTTGTATTTTGTATTTTTTTGTATTTTACATTTTTGTATTTTTGTATTTTGTATTTTTGTATTTTGTATTTTGTATTTTAACATTTTTATTTTTGTATTTTGTATTTTTCATTTTTGTATTTTTGTATTTTTATTTTTGTATTTTTACATATTTTGTATTTTGCATTTTTGTATTTTGTATTTTTGTATTTTGTATTTTTTTTGTATTTTGTATTTTTTATTTTGTATTTTGTATTTTTGTATTTTGCATTTTTGTATTTTGTATTTTTGTATTTATTTTATTTTTTATTTTTGTATTTTGTATTTTATTTTGTATTTTGTATTTTGTATTTGTATTTTTGTATTTTTGTATTTTTGATTTTTGTACTTTCATTTTTGTATTTTTGTATTTTGAATTTTTGTATTTTTGTATCTTTGCATTTTGTATTTTATATTTTGTATTTTTGTATTTTTGTATTTTGCACTTTGTATTTTGTATTTGCATTTTTGTATTTTGTATTTTTGTATTTTGTATTTTTGTATTTGCATTTTTGTATTTGTGCATTTTTTGTATTTTTGCATTTTTGTACTTTTTATTTTGTATTTTGTATTTTTTTGTATTTTTTGCATTTTTGTATTTTCATTTTTGTATTTTGTATTTTGTATTTTGTATTTTGTATTTTTTATTTTTGTATTTTTTATATTTTGTATTTGTATTTTTGTATTTTGTATTTTGTATTTTGTATTTTTGTATTTTTGTATTTTTGTATTTTGTATTTTTGTATTTTGTATTTTTGTATTTTTGTATTTTGTATTTTTGTATTTTTGTATTTTGTATTTTTGTATTTTTGTATTTTTGTATTTTGTATTTTGTATTTTTGTACTTTTGTATTTTGTATGTATTTTTGTATTTGTATTTTTGTACTTTGTACTTTTTACCTGTATTTTTGTACTTTGTATTTTTGTATTTGTATTTTGTATTTTTGTACTTTTGTATTTGTATTTTTGCACTTTGTACTTGTATTTGTGTATTTTGTATTTTTGTATTTTTCATTTTGTATTTTTGTATTTTGCATTTTTGTATTTTTGTATTTTGTATTTTGTATTTTGTATTTTGTATTTTTGTATTTTGTATTTTGTTTTTTGTATTTTTGTATTTTTGCATTTTGTATTTTTGTATTTTTGTATTTTTTGTATTTTGTATTTTTGTATTTGTATTTTTGTATTTGTATTTTGTATTTTTGTATTTTGTATTTTTGTATTTTGTATTTTGTATTTTGTATTTTGTATTTTTGTATTTTTGTATTTTGTATTTTGTATTTTTTGTATTTTGTATTTTTGTATTTTTGTATTTTGTATTTTGTATTTTGTATTTTTGTATTTTGTATTTTGTATTTTGTATTTTGTATTTTTGTATTTTTGTATTTTGTATTTTTGTATTTTTGTATTTTTGTATTTTTGTATTTTGTATTTTGTATTTTTGTATTTTTGTATTTTGTATTTTTGTATTTTTGTATTTTGTATTTTGTATTTTGTATTTTGTATTTTTGTATTTTGTATTTTTGTATTTTGTATTTTTGTATTTTTGTATTTTTGTATTTTGTATTTTTGTATTTTGTATTTTTGTATTTTTGTATTTTGTATTTTGTATTTTTGTATTTTGTATTTTTGTATTTTTGTATTTTGTATTTTGTATTTTGTATTTTGTATTTTTGTATTTTGTATTTTGTATTTTGTATTTTGTATTTTGTATTTTTGTATTTTGTATTTTTGTATTTTGTATTTTTGTATTTTGTATTTTTGTATTTTTGTATTTTTGTATTTTTGTATTTTTGTATTTTGTATTTTTTTTTTGTATTTTTGTATTTTGTATTTTTGTATTTTTGTATTTTTGTATTTTGTATTTTGTATTTTGTATTTTTGTATTTTTGTATTTTTGTATTTTTGTATTTTTGTATTTTTGTATTTTTGTATTTTGTATTTTTGTATTTTTGTATTTTTGTATTTTTGTATTTTTGTATTTTTGTATTTTTGTATTTTTGTATTTTTGTATTTTTGTATTTTTGTATTTTTGCAACTGTTGCAATAAAGATCGATCCAAAATCTTCAAATCGTTCAAAAAGCATTATTTAGACGTGGAAACAAACAAAACCTGCACGAGCGGCTATCAAAACTCCCACAAAACGCCACGCTTCACTATAAAGATGATTTACATGCGCGTGACAGGCCACTGTACAACAGCAGCAAGAAAACAACAACACACCAGGTATGATCGACAGTCGGTCGAACATCGCTCATCGCTATCATGACTTGGACGCCTGATCGATCGAAGACTGTTTTATTTATTCCCCTCCCTTTTCCAAAGTTCAGCTTCCGAAGGTAGCCGGCAGCAGCAACACACTTCACAAACCAGTCAGCGAAGGTTTGGCGATATAAACAAATAACAAACAACAGTCACAACTTCTCGAGCTCTGTGTAGCTGACGTGCGGAATGACAGCACGTGGTGGTCGGTTGTTGTTAGTCAAGAATTGGATCGCTGGCGATCGACGGCAATACCTTCTCGGTGTAATAAAAATGTTCGAGCGATGATTTGTGGGATTTTGGATTTTTATTTCACTGCAGAGTAGTGAGGAGAGTTAAATAAAAATAAACAATGAGAGGGAAAAAAGCATGCAGACGCCATCTTGGAACCGGGCACACTGGAGATCGTTGCTTTGTCTACCTCGTGAGACGACGCGATCGTGGTCAGCACGTCGCCGTCGTGGAGTTTGAGGTTATGGCATTACGGGCCGGTGTTTTGTGTAACCGCAAGCCGGTTAGAGAAATGGTACGTGACTTTTGGAAAAGGTACAGATTTCCTGATTGACCACCATCGTATTGGCCAGTATTTAGTACAGTGGGTTGGATTACGAATCGTCTGGGCTGCGGTGAATTGTGTTGAGTCATCGGTTCGGGTTAATCTGAGACTTGGTCCGAATTGTACAGTGATGTTTTGGATGAAGAAATCTAGATCTAGGACAGTTTCGTAACCTTATATCTTCTATAGGAGTCATTAAATGTAACATTTAACCTGACAACGGTAAAGACAGCATGATTCATTTCCAAGTCTTTGTATCTACAAAGTCGAACTTTGTCCAGCCACGATGTCCCATCACTATTTGCCACAGAGCTGATTCATTGACCTGCTCCCAACCAGTACACGTGTGCTTCTTTGTACAAATTAAGCTGTGTGGACATCAACTCTTATTAGCTGCAGTAAAATATCCCACACTGAATTTACGTGTGCGCCTGGAACGTGATTTTCGCGCACTTCTGGAGCTGAGTAAAAAGACGTCAGCTGAACACCTCGCCGTCCTGTCACCACGCGTCACTCCCGTGCCGTGCCAGACTTTTCAGTGCAACTATTTTCGTACTGCTTTGTCCAACATTAGCTCCGCGGAAAATGCTCCCAAATGCTCAATTAGCGCACACGTTTAATGATTGCCCCCTTTTGCCGGGTTGGTTTCGCAGCATCCGGAACCGCGTGCGTCCAACAGATTTTATGGTTGCCCCGTTGTCGTTTACGGATTAATGGGTTCGCGGTGTTGAACAGGTCGCCCCCGAGGCGTTGCAACTTTGTTGCGTGCAATAAATCACAGCAAAAGCCTTTTTGACGGAAATTGAGCCAAGTCACTTTGTGATTTGATAGGTTCTTTTGAAGGCGGTTTCGATTACGGACTTCAGGATTGAGGTCTCAGGTCTCAAATTAACTCAATTTTGAAGTGAAATGAAAATGTAGTGTTGTGCAACAAGTTATCTTGGGTGTGTTTGGTAAGTACCATGCTGTCAAACTGTCAATCTGTCAACAGTCAATTGACTCAAAATACGATCGAAATCATTCCTGTTTGAGATGATCTCCATCGAGCTCGGAGTTTTAGCTACTCCGATTAAGACTTGAAGCCATACTTTAATACACTTAGCCACGGTGTGTTTTTAAGAACAAACTAATGATAAAAAATCGGTATGTCTGAGCATTAATTAATGCAAAATATAGATTATTAATTTAAAAAGCTCTTTATCTGGGTGCTGAATAGTGGTTCGCAAAACGGCCTCAATTTTGAGCTGTCAAAGTGGAACCAAGTGGAACCTACTGTTCGCCAAAAGTAGAGAGTATTGTTAACGATGATTAAAACTTGTTTTTCAAGAATGAAATCTTTGTGGCTTTTAAGGACATATTTAAAACATTGAAGGCGAGATTGTGATTTATTCATAATTATGAATGGAAGTTGTTTATGGAGTCGATGCGGTTGTATCAATCTTAATCTTAATTTGATTCCGTTTGAAAACCTACTGGTTTAGTGAGAATCTTCTCTGCTGTTGGATCAGCTTCGCTCAAATTAGCGATGTTTTTCACTGGACCAGGAAGAGCTGTAGGATTCCAAAATCAGCCAGGGAATTTATCAGCGACATCCCAGAATCACACTCTTGCCGCAGTTCTTCTTACTTTACTTTTACTTTTGTTGGCGCTACACCATTAGCTTGGCCTTCTGCACGATTCTCCGCCAACAAGATCGGTCCATGGCTGCTTGTCTCCAGTTTTGCGGGGCACCCACTCTCTCCAAATCGTTCTCCACTTGGTCCACCCACCTCGCGCGTTGCACCTCCTCTGGTTCCGCTGGCTCAATTGCTCGGGTCGCTCCGGCATCTTAGCAACATGACCTGCCCACTGCAACCGTCCAGCCTTCGCGACCTTCCGGATGCTTGGTTCGTTGTAGAGCTGCGCAAGCTCGTGGTTCATTCTCCGCCGCCATTCGTCGTTCCCAAATACGCCGCCGAAGATGGTCCTGAGCACTCAACGTTCGAAGACGCTTAGCGCTCGTAGATCCTCCTCGATCATTGTCCACGTCTCGTGCCCGACGACCGGTCTTATCAGCGACTTGTAGATGGAACACTTCGTATGTAGGGAGAATTTCTTATGGAGACCGAAATAGGCACGACTTCCAGCGATGATGCGTCTCCGAATTTCCCTGCTACAGCTGTTGTCCAACGTCACTAACGATCGCAGTTCTTCATCATCCGTAAAAAAGAAAAACCTCTTCTAACCAATCAACCTTGAAAACACACACCATTTTCCAGCAACAATATCAAAAATTAGCCAAAATGAAACACAAACAACTAATTATAAAACAGCTCATTTACCAGTTAAAAAATGTCATGCTTGTGCTTGAACAGCTTCCTATTTTGTAGGTGTAAACAAAGTGGGATCATTCGAAAATCACGTTACGCATTCGCTCTTTTCTTCACCCAGCTCTTTATTACCCAATAGGTTCCGAAAATTATTTCTTCAATCCTCTGCCACATTACACTATTACATTTTAAAACATTTTAGAATCAGTCACAATTTAATTACCTTTCACATGATGGGCACTTTGTCTTAATTTAATGCTTAAATTTGTATTTGGGCAATGTGTTGTTGTATTTTCATGCCAAATTGTACAAAGAAAAAGTTTTATTTTCGGTCGTATCGGGGTTTCCAGCTTGGATTTTGGGGTAATTTCAAAGAAAGATAGAAATCTGGTAAATTTGGTTCGATTTTTTTTATTGGAGGTCAAATATTGGTCAAATATGGTTGATTAAAGCCCCCAAGGCATATTCATAAGAAATTTGAGTGATATCAACATGAATGCACCGATTTGCTGTGACTTTTTTGAACAAATATCCCATAAAATTGAAAAATAATCTTCAAAAAAAAAAGGTTACCCCCCACGAAATTTTTTGGTATACCCCGAAAAAGGTTGGGAAATAGATTTTTTTAACTTTGAGGTCTCGAAAAAATACACCGTGATTAGGAGCTAGCAATGGTGGCCGACAGCTATAAAGTCAACTTAGTTTTTTTTCTGCTTATAATATTTTTAATCAAAAAAACGATTCAAACGATGCTGAAAATCTCGTTTTTTGATATTTTTTTCATGTGATTCCAACCTTAATCTTGCATGATCTTGTCAATTGGAACTCTGTTTTGACATCTCGATTGGAATCTAGAGAATAAAATTTTGCCTCTGAATATAAGCCTCTACCCAAGTCCGACTCCAAAAACAAATTCCAATGCAAAGTTGCTTAAAGCTTCTCTGACTCTGGCTTCTCTGAATTCAAACCGGGGTGACATTGATAGGATTTCACTTATTTTGGGAATATTTTCCAACTGGTAGAGGATTTTTTTTAAAGATTGTTTTTTTAAACATGTACTGGGTTAGGCCATGTTTAAAAAAAATGTTGCGTTAAAAAATCTTAGTTTGAATTCCGGGGTGACTTTGATAGTTTAATAGTTTGACAGTTTATCTCGTTAAAATCGCTGATATACTTTTTAAGAACAAAAATCAATGTCTATATCAATGTAATATTTAGTTAACTTAGTTTATAAGCTTTTAAAGAAAATACATAAAAATTTTAGGTAAAATTGTAAAAATGTCTGCACTTTGTTCGAAACTCGTTAAAACTAGATTTGTTTATAAAATAATCGATTCATATTACATTTTAAACTGGATTCAAAGCACCAATGAAAAGTATTCACATTTTATATAAAATTTGTTCTACTGAAAATTCAAAAAACATTGGAGATACACATACATTTTCTATTTTCAAACTTATTTTACTTTCTCCTAATGGAAAATTGTCCAAAGAATCCGAAAATGAATTCCGTTTTCTGATTCGACCTCATATTAATTTTAAAAAAATCATAGAACTTTGAGAATATTTGAATAATACTATTAATCAACATTTTCTTAATTATAGTTAACCAATTTTTTAAACTTGACAAAAGTTTATGAAAACTTCTTCAAATAGTACTTTGAACACTTCTCTACCACGGTCAGTATGATTCCATACCATTCCGTACGCATATAATTTGTAATTTTAATTTTGCGGGAAAATCTCAAACCTATCAAAGTCATCCCGATTTACAGAACTCAAAATCAGCTGGATACTCACTTCATAACCCTTTTAACCGGTTAAATTTGTGTAATCACAAAAAAAGCAAAAATGTTTCCTCCCCGACGGGGAATCGAACCCCGGTCTCCCGCGTGACAGGCGGGGATACTGACCTCTATACTATCGAGGATGTGTTGAAATTTAATAGGGGAAATTTTTAAAATTTACGGCTTAGTGTGGTACTTAATCACAGCCACAACATAATTTAATGATCCCACAGGATGAAGATTTCAAAAACGGACTTCAAAACTAAAGTTTCGATTCATTGTTAATTTTGTTTTGAAGTGAAGTGGTAGTGTAGTGTTGAGTGATGTGGAGTGAAAATCCTGAGATTAGTTGGTAAGTAGGGGAACTATACCCTTTCTCAGCCTATTTCTATTATCGGCCTATCAGCACTTTGATCATGAATTACAGCTTTCATAAAGTGTTTTTGACTAATCCAAAGTAATAAATATCCAAAGTAATAAATAATTCTCCTGTTTGAGATGATTTCCATCAAGTTAAATAATTGCAGCAACCAATCATCAAAAATATGTCCTCCCCGACGGGGAATCGAACCCCGGTCTCCCGCGTGACAGGCGGGGATACTGACCTCTATACTATCGAGGATGTGTCGAAATTGAACTGGGGAAAATTTCAATTCTTGGTTTGCTAATCACTGCTAAGTATGCTAAGTACACTCAATCACGGCGATGAAACAATTTCTAGTTTTTCACATTTATTCAAGATTTCAGTTACGGACTTCAAAACTGAAGTATCAATTCATTGTTATTCATGTTTTGAAGCTAAGTGATAAATTATAGTGAAGTGATGTAGTGTTAGATCCTGAGTGTGATTGGTAAGTATCTGACAATCTGTTATTTGTCACTTTATGCAAAAATCGATCGAAATCACTCTTGTTTAAGATGATCTCCATCTAGTTACTTAATTTACTCTCAAAACAGCAAAAATGATGCCTCCCCGACGGGGAATCGAACCCCGGTCTCCCGCGTGACAGGCGGGGATACTGACCTCTATACTATCGAGGATGTGTTGAGATTTGAAGGGACAAAATTTCGTCTTTTAATCGTCTCTTAATCACGGCTTAGTGCCCACTTAGTCGCAGCTTCTTAGGACGTTTTAATTGCGTCGAGATAATCCTTCACGCTAAAATTGTATTTTCATTTCAACACATCCTCGATAGTATAGAGGTCAGTATCCCCGCCTGTCACGCGGGAGACCGGGGTTCGATTCCCCGTCGGGGAGTATCATCTTTTTGGTACGCTAACCCAAATCTTCCCAGCGCAGTTGATCAGACAGGCTCCCCTTCCTAATCGTGCCCGGGTCATGTACGCTCGTTAATCTTGATGCCCTCTCAACGCCCGAAGACTCGTCGTCGTTTAATTATGTTGTTCAAATCTACCTCAATTACGTACTCACGTGAGTACGTCGGAGGCAGTTTCCGTCATGATCCATCACCGGCGTGAGACGATTACATTAGACACAGGCCACCGAATCGATGCTGTAGAGCTGAGCTCGAGACAGACAACAGGAATATAGGGGAGCAATAAATATTAATGCGTTTTAGCGATAAAGAGCCGTGCGTCGTGGTGGATTAGCGATGTCTAAGCGGTTTTTGCACGAGCCCGCGGTACCCTACAAATGTCAACTAATCGAGATTAGGGCGGAGACCCAACGCTTCCGTGCAGCACTATTAATGTGCTGAAAACAAGGTACTTAGCAAGAATTTAAAGACATCCCCACTTGCAGCCAACTTAGCACCTTGTTGTTGATGGGTCGTACGATTTGCGTTCGCGAATTCTACGACGTCAATTAGAAATTTCACCCAGATTACCATCAGCACACACGCACGCACGACTTGGTTTATTAAACCACAGAAAGCACATTGCATTACTACACCGCACGAAACAACAACAACAATAACATGTACGCAAACATGCGATTTGTGGTGGGCCGCACACACACGGGAGAGAAAATAGCCAGTTAATGGGATAGAGAGTGTGGAGAGACCACCGAAGCGACAAAGTGAGTGACTGTAATAGCGGTTGGTAATGGCGAACGAACACACACACACATGCGCTGTGTACGCATAGCATATTTCAGTGAATTAATATGCCTTTAGAATAATAGAATAGCACATTGAGCACATTAGCCCGCCGTTCAGTGGAGTGCGTTGTGGGTTATGAAAATAGAAGCCAATTAACGAGCATCGCACCTCTGAACTGGTGTGGGATTGTGTGTGTGTGACTGTAATGGACTGATTTGTCTTGAAAAATGTTGTGAAATCGTGCAGATTGACTACCCTTGCGATGCAATGTATGAAAATTATCAAAATTACACAAATATTTAAAATCAATGAACTTTGACTTAATATGATACTCAAATCAATCACAGGATTATTGATAGCACTTTTTATCACTTTTTAATAACTGCTAAACTCATATTTTGATCTACTTTTGATGGACAATGCTATTACGGACTTCAACATTGAGGTACTGTTTTAAGGTTTTCAATGTTTTGAGGTGTAGTGAAGCTGTAGTGTTAAGCATCGCGGTATCCTGAGTGTGATTGGTAAGTACTAAGCTGTCAATCTGTCAAACTGTCATTTGCTTAAACTTGATCGAAATCATCCCTGTTTGTGATGATCTCCATCACTTAGCTTTGAAGAGTTAGGTTCTTAAATACTTTTCTGTCCAACTTTTAAAGAGTGATTCTTGGTTGTTACAAAGAAAAGGCAAAATTTGTTGTTTTATAGGTAAGAGCAGAAACAAAAAAATCTAAAGTTTTTTTTCCAACGGTGTTTCAAGCATCTAAAGTAACTCTTACAACAACACTTTGCTCTTTTCAGCTTAGCAAATTTATTCCTCCCCCAACCATCCAACTCCCCTCGATTCTTGGCGTCAACTTTTGCCCGAAAAGACATGTCAACAATAAAACTGTCATCGAAGCATAACACAAAGAGACCTCCGCGCCGGTTGTCACAGACAAAAAGAGACACTGCTGCGAGACCGAAATGCATGACTTGTAGTTCGTTTCGCTACCTCATCGGTTGACAACAAGGACGTAACGCATCGAACCCAGGGGCTGCTAAAAGTTACAGAATCCAATTGAAGCACCCTTCGTGGTTCTCACCGCCCGAATGTGGCACTGACTTGTTGTCGCCGTCGTTTTGCTTCTGCTAATGATATTTTATGGGAAAGTTTTCCCGAACTCCCGTCCACGCGGCTCACGGCTTCGCTTCCTGGATTTGTGCCGGTCTTCCGATTTCTCTTCTCTCGCCGATGGGATAATTTATGAATCCGTGTACGCACCGTAAATAAATCAAAACCTGCATATTTTCTTCCGGATTTGTACGCGCCGTCGTCGCACTTTGTTCGGCCGGGAATCATCCCGCGGACTCGGGTACAGCCTCCTGAGTTTTTTGCGGGTCCTTTCAAGCATTACGTTACGTTGAATTTGGTCTTTTGAATTTCCCTCTGTCATAACTTTAACGAATATAAAATAATCAAAACCCTTGTAGCAGTTGTCAAAAATTTGTTTTCTAAAAGCGTTACGGACGTCGTGACCGGACCTCTACGCTGAGTAACAACAAAAACAGCTTTGTCGCGGTGTATCTTTCTGTGCGTCAACGTAAATAGGATCAGTAGGCTTGGGAGCACTTTGCGACCCGTGGATAGATTGATCTTTTTGGTGGGCCTTTCTTTTACGGACTTCAACTTTTAGGTAATGCTTCAATTTAGATTGATTTTTTTGAGGTGAAGTGAAAGTGTAGTGTTGTCATCGTGGTCTCCTAAGTATAACTGGTGAGTATTGTGCTGTCAAACTGTCAATCTGTCAACTTATTTAAAACTAGATCGAAATCATCCCTGTTCGTGATGATCTCCATCAAGTTACTTTCAAATTCAAGTTAGGTCTAAAAAAAATTCTCTACTCGCAAAGTGAAACCCTCAGTTTCTCATGGGTATAAAAAGCCAGATTTGATCAAGTCAACGTCCCCGCTCCGTGGGGATTGCGCCTTTGTCTCCCCTCTAACCGTGTGGACTCGGGCATATTTCATAATGGTTTGACATGTTAATCTGGTTTAGAGGGACTGGGCCATTCGGCAGAATGACGGTCGGCGGAATGACGTTCGGCAGACAACCAGAAGGCAGAAAAGGTCATTCGGCAGACAAACATTCGGCAGAAAGTACATTCGGCGGAAAAGTACGAATGGCAGAAAAATGTTCGGCAGAAAAGGTCAAATGGCAGACAGGGTCATTTGGCGGAACGTCGATTGGCAGAAAAGCACATAAGGCAGAAAGGTTCATATGGCAGAAAAGTACAGAAGGCAGACAAACAAATGGCAGAAAAGATCATTAAGCAGAATATATCATAAGGCAGAATATTATTTGGCAGACAAAGTCATTTTTGTCTAACTTCCTACCAGCAACTTTATCGAGACAGAACCCAGTGAGACAACCTGGACTGAGCTTACGACTTAACCTGTAGGTCCGACGGGGGCCAACATTCAATTTCCCGTCCGACGGCAGGCGTGACCAGACAAATCTTTAAAGGGCATAAAATTTCCGATCTTTTGCTGCCCATACATCAATGTTTTCTATAAAACCCACGTTTTTAAATACCTGGGCTTTTTGCCCAGTTTGATCCACTAGAAAAAAAATTACGAAAGTCCATACATTTTTGGCAGATTGCTCAAACGAAACCATAACAACGTTTTTGCTTAAGTATTTAAAAACGTGGGTTTTATAGAAAACCTTGATGTATGGGTATCAAAAGATCGGAAATTGTATGCCCTTTCCAATGCCACAGAGATTGACTTGTGAATCGTGGACCGGTTCGGATGCCGGCGGATTTTCCGACGACGAAATTTCGGGTTTAAACGAAATTCCAACGAAAAATCTATTCTATCGATACAAAGACTCCCAAAACGGTGTTATACCCACAATTAGCAATTCTATGGTAATATATTGACGTTCAGTTAAATTAAATGTTTGCAAAACTAAGTTTAGATAAGTTTTATATAGAATTTCCAGAGTTATTTAAACTTTCATACTAAGTAAGTAGTAAACTTGATATTCAAACCAAATTATTTTGTTAATCAGTCAAGGATGCCTATTTGGAGTTGGGAGACTGGAATTATGGTGATTTATCAACAAATAACTTTATTTATGTTAATTTTTCGAAAGGTGTAGGGGAGAGTGGGGAGACTTGATCCCCTTTTTTTGTATCGCACATAACTCTGCCAATTTCTCACAAAACTATGAACTTTTTGCAAGAATTGAAAGCTTAAACATACAACTATGTTTGGCTAATAAGGGTATTTCATCAGATAAACTCTTCGAATCATGCCAAGCGTTTTAAAAAAATATATTAAACCGCCATTTTCAAAATGTTGGGAGTAATTTGATGCCCTATTCAACATTTTGAAGAAATCTTAAGCAAAATGTTTCTTATTCATCCAATCTTTTAATTTTCTATAAGTTACAGCAATTTCACATTAAACCTGTACGTTTGTTTTCAAAATATAACAAGTTTAGCATGCAAAATATTTAAAAACTTAAAATTTTCTTTTTTAGACCAAAATTGAGCATGTTTACAAAAGCTGGTAATTTTTGTTTACAAAACTTTTGAAAAATGGTTCAAACTGCAGTAAGTTATGTTCAACTATACTGAAGGAAACTATGTACGAAAACCCAGCTCAATTAATTAATCTTGAGGCTGATTCCAGTGACTGTAAAAATGCAGGGATCAAGTCTCCCTAAACGTACTTTTTCAAACAATTGTTTGTAAAAATAGTATGACGATAAATTTAACGTCAAATGCGGAAGGGTTTTGGAGTTGATATGTTTATCAAGCAATTCATGTATAAAAAATATTTTTTTAAATAATTTTTGAGTGTTTTCTATACTTATCAAAACAAAGAAAAAAGATCTCTTGGAAGTTTTTTGCAGCACTTTTTAGAAAAATGTGTGTAACTCAATCTAAACATTTTTTAATTTTTTTTCTTTGTTTTCTACAATGAGTTTTAGTTGATTTCACACAACTTTCTAGAACAAAGCCAATTGTTTTACCCACATGCTGACGAGATACAGGCTTGGGATCAAGTGTCCCTGGGGATCAAGTCTCCCCACTCTCCCCTACAAACTTTTGTTGCACCTTTTTTTATTTCTTTTTATGGAAATCATCTTTTCATGAGCTTTTTATAGCAAAATGTTCGGCATGAGTTTCTGAATAAAACGTAGTACTAGGTTTTTGACAAACTTTTAATTGTTTATATGTTTCATCACAAAATGTGTATAGTGCCCAAGGGGTGTAAATATTTTTACATACAGTACTTTCTTTTAATGTGTACCAACATTGACCAAAATATGACATCGGTATTACGTCTACAGCCCGAGTTATTCAACTGTCTCATTATAGACGCACTTGGCAGGAACAATGAGACACTCTACGAAAATCAATTATTTTCTAATAAAATGTCATGTTTTAGTATTGTTCCGTTGCAGGTAACTTGCCTTAATTATTTTAAAACAATTTTACCAACTTGAAACTTAAATTAACAAAAGTTATACCAAAAGTATTAGAATTTTGTAAAATCCATATATTTATACCAAAAACTTTATATTTTTGTTAAATGGAGTTAAAACTCAATAAATTTGCCAAAAATCACTTTCAATTCATATTTTGAAAAGTTACATATAGTGCGTCCATCCCGGGAATTCCCGGACAAAACTCCAGGATTTTTCCAAAACCGGGAATTTCCGAATCCCGGGATTTTTATATTTTATCCAGGAATCCCCGAAATCGGTAAAAATATCAAATTTTGGTCTGGAAATTCAGATTTTGTTGTGGAATAGATGAACAACGATTAAAAAATAAAAATAAAATATTAAGCATAATTTTACTTATAGAGAATAATTGTCAGATCCGTAAATTGCCGTAAATTGCTTAGCGCTTGAAATATTTTCGCTTCACTTTTATATTCATGAATTTAAATTGAAAAAAAGTAATTTTAAATATTTTTTTATGAAACATCTTTGGCAACAAAGACGAATGTATCGAATCAGAACAGCTGTTTTAGTTTATTTTTTGCATAATGTTTTGATTTTTCTGATTGATTTCGGTTAAAACAGAAACAGAACAAAACAATTAGTACACCGATCTCCAAATTAATTGCTCTGAAATCTCGTGTACTTATTCAGTTTGTACTTCAGATTTTCTCCAGTTGGCGGTAGGGACATTAAGATAATTTGTAAAATATTGTTTGTTATGATTTTATCTGCTGTTTTTTTATTTGTTGTTTTAGACATTTTAAAAATTGTTGAAGCTTTTCTGGTCATGTCATATAAAAATAAAAATATGTATTAATAAGAGACTTATTTAATTTGAATCACACTGGATTAAAAATTTTGATACATTTAAAAACCAAAGCACAAGAAAGAGCAAAAACTAATCTTTCAAGCTATTTAAAACGGCTATTCTTGTTCAGATTGAAGAGTAGATTTTCACCAATGAACAGTATTGAGCTAAATCCATGATTTTTATCGCCCTAGTTACATAGATTTTGAAAAGAAGAAAAATCAAAGTGTCTCATTGTTACCCATGGGCTGAAAGGAGTGAGAAACAATAAGGTAGCCCTGGATTCTCGGTATATTCTTAATTTTGGCCAAACCAAATGAAAGGACATTGTAGCCCAACTCATTCCCTATGAAACGTCAAAAAAAAATCTGGAGAAATGTTAGTTTTGGTGTTTACGGCTGCCTATGAGCGAAAAACTAATTTTTGTCCATAATTTACTTTTACACCCCAGAATCAAACATTAATGAATAACTTTTCAAGGGAGCTTCCATAACCAAAGCCACTATTATGGCAGACGTGTATCGTGTAGACACACCTTTCCCCAAAATATGAGCCTGTTTGGTTGAAACTACTACTTGTGAGAGCCATTTTATCATTGTTCCCCGTGTCTCATTGATGACTACTCTACCCTAATCTACATTGTCGTGTTTGCCATTATCATTAGAATTGTGAAATTTTGTGCAGTACAAGTGAAAATTATTCCCAGTCAATCAATCGGAATTCTGAAACGGAATTCAATTCGAATCGATTACGTATTCCGTGTCAAACGCAACAACCGATACGTACACGGAATAGGAGCGCTAGTTTATTGTAAACATATGGTACGTTCGTTTAAAGAGCCGGTGCGGCACTGAGTGACGCACTCGTCGGTGCCAGTTTTGGTTCAATCGAACGTCATTTGTCAGTGTGCGTGGAACTCGCATGAAACTGAAAAATATATTGAAAAGCACTAGAGTTTCAGTTCCAAGATGGCGGTGAAACTCTTGCGGCACTAGCGCGAGTTTCTTCAAACAAACACTTTGACAGCTCTGAGTGCGGCACTCAGTGCGAAACTAGCCCTCAAACGAACGTACCATTATAGAAACAGACCCCCAAAATTCGTTTTAAATACTGAGATATTCCACAAAAACCAAAAAAAAAACTTCGTGCATTTTTGTCATTTTCCATATGAAAGAAGTTTCAAACTTGTCGTGCTATCTTGACACAGCCTGAAATTTGATGTAAGTGCGACAATCGGGTACTAAAGCCCTATGTAAATTTTTATGAACAACTGTAAAAAACACGATAAAAAACCATTTGTGATCACTTTTTTTCATTTTAATGCAAAAAATTTTGACAAGACAACATTTTTTCGATGGCTCAAGTATGGTCCCCTTGGAACGGGCTGTCAAGTAGGACCTTTCCTGTCAAGAAGGACCGTGAAGTTAATGTTTTAACTGGTGGATCAATTCTCAAATTTAGTTCTCGGCTTATCAGTCCCAGTAGCAAGTAAAACGAAAATTTTGTTTTTTTTATATATAATATCATTTTCGAGGGTTTTTTTAAAATTGAATTAAAAATCCATTATAAATCCTTTGCGGTCGTTGTACTCAGAAAAATAAGCTTTATCGTTATGACCAATAATATCACAAATTTAAACTTCATTTTAGGACCCAGTTGGCCAAAGGGATTTCAGGTCAGAAAGCGTTTGACACAGATACGAGCTCGACTACCGTAAACCTTTTCAATTATATTTCGGGACTCCGGCAACCAAATTCAGCCAAACTTCGGGGCAATGCACAGAATGGTCAACTAAACATAACGTAATTGTTATTGTTTACATTGCGTGCTCTCGTTTTTGTTTATTCAAGATCAAACTTTAAAACTCGTTTTTCTCGGAACGTCAAATACGACGTACGACAAAACAGCACGACAGCGATAAATAATTGTAAAGAGAGGTTTGGATTATCTTAACGTGAAGACTTCCATCATTGTCATGATTTTTCGTTCAAAGATATAAATTTTGCGTCGCTTTCATTTTGACAAAATTTTTGACAAAATTTTACCAACAATGTTGTTGTAGATATAGTGCCCTACACATGCTGATTCTTTTGGTAACGATTATCCCATTCCTTGAAAATTTATGGAAATCGTCATTAATCAATGACTGCCAAGTAGGACGTCAATGACTGTGCCACAAAATTTTATAAATTTTGAAGCACATTTGATTTAGATCAAAAATTCTTTCAGTGGCTTCAAGAAGGTAATAACCGGCACATGCTGATTCCTTTTGGTGCTGAAATTCGTTAAATTGAATTTAATACAGAATCTATGTATATAAAAAAAATTCGACGGTTTTGTTCGAACGCGAATCAGTTCAATACGGAGTGTCGGATCGAGGTGCTTTTTGTTGCGTTAGGTTGGTGTAAGCCCAAGGAAGGTTTATATGCTAAAAAATTTCCACTTTGGCCACTCTAGGAGCGATTCCGGAGCATCTGCAGATTGTATGGAAAAATGTACGTAAACTCAAATTTTGATCACAGGAGGCTGAATTAGCAAAAAAGCAAAAAACGTCAAAAAACGAAAAAAAAAGCAGAACGAAGTTTGTCGGGTAAGGCTTGTATTTTATAATGATGATGATCAATTTTCTTCGAAAATGATCAACGGCTTCACCTCAAGCTAAGAACCAGATTATCCGTTCGACGCAGTGATGGACGCAGAACTTTGCGGCTGTCATCATAGCCTGCCTGTCATCGACCATTGAACATAGTATGCTCTGTAGATTGTTCAACTGACAGATCACAGAAAAATCGAACTGGCGCAAAGTGCTGCGTCCACCACTGCGTCAAACGAATAATCTTGTACTCACCTTTACCGTTTCAAACCTGTGGACACCTAGTTTCGAGTAGAAATCACGCAATAGAGAAACGCCAAGATAATGCTGAAGCTCGAACAAGTTATTTGTTTTGTATGATTGACCTGAAAACCGAAATTACAGCACACCACAATGGTCCTGAATAACAAAACCGTGCGTCGTCGCTAGAAAACCGCTTAACAATGTTGAAAAATATTGATATTTTGAATTTTGACGTCGTACGGTTGCACGGACGACAAACGATGGACGGACTCAGCAAGGTGTACAAAAGTACCGCGAAAATGTGATCTTTTTGTACTTTGATTTTGAGTCTAAACAAATAGATTTTTTAATTCATTATTGTTTTGTGTATTGTTTTCGAACGTTTCCAACTAAGAAGAGATCCTGCCAAACAAAGCTTTCTGCTGAATGGTTTTCTGCTGAACGACTTATTCGGCCCAATGAGTTATTCTGCCATTTGTACTATTCCGCTCAACGACATTCTGCCAAACGACTTATTCGGCCTAACGAGTTATTCTGCCATTTGTACCATTCCGCCTAATGACATTCTGCCAATTGATTTTCTGCCGAACAAGCTTTTCTGCCAAACGTATTTTCTGCCGAATGACCTTTTCTGCCGAATGACCCATTCCGCCGATTGTTTTTCTGCCGTTCGGCTTTCCGCCGAATGTCATTCTGCCGAATAATTTTCTGCCGAATGGCCCAGTCCCCTGGTTTTTTAGATCCCCACTCTGTAACCACTCGCTGGCGAGCATACTTTTTCGAACTGCGCTCCTTTCATCTACTATTACAAGCATTATGTCGTGTTAAAATGGCAATTTATCTACCGATGATTTAACTTTTAACCTAATTTTCACATAAATCTCCGTGTAAGGCTTGTGGTGGGGTGCGGTGCAGCAACCTGATATGAAAGCGGATTCCGGGTTCGGAAGCTGAATGCAATTAAAATAGTTGAACGGAAAATGTGAGAGATTGGTTGGAGGTTTCATCGCAGGAAGAAGGAATCGTTTTTTATTCGAGTGATTTAATCTGTATTAATTTTGATGTCTTTTGGTTTGTCAAATGTGACTTCAATTAAACTGATAAATGTTCACCAAAATAAGAACCTCAAAACAAGTAATAAAGAGAAAGCAGGTCGCGGTCAATGCCCGCATTATTTGACCGTGCGTCCATAAATCCTCCGCAACTCGTCCAATCGAATGGAAAAATGCCCTCATCTTAAGTGAGTCACATGAATTTCTTATCAGGAACTTCAATTCCGGTCCGAATCCAGATAAAGTGACCGGACTACCTTCCACCAGTTGGTGATAGTTTCCCTCTGCAAAAAAAAACGAAGATAAAAATGGTTATGGCCAATGGCCGTCGTTAATGTCATCGAGCGATGAGTTACGACCGACAGTTATGGATTTTGAGACATCACGTGGCCATTGAGGCCTCTCCTTCAAGGACTTGCAGGATCACCAATAAAGTAGGGTGATGAGGGGCCACGTGGCAGGCACGAGACGCACACTTCAAATCTCACCTCATCCTGGGACCGGTACCGGTTTTGATTCTTTTGTCGAGAAAAAAAAAAGATTTTTTTTTGCTGCCCAAAAAGGGTACCTCTCAAATCCCGGAAAGGCGGCAACCGTTACGTTCCATTAATCACAACAAATGCAATTAATTTTCGTCCATGAATGGCAAAAGTACGATGCAAAACACTTGCATATTCGAACGTGGGATGCTCCTAAGAGGAAGAGAGAGGAGGGGCACAAATCATAAAAGCATATTAACAAACATCAGCCAAACATAAACAGTTCGTGTGAGGGCAAAACGGTTCCTTTTTTCCCCCTGTTTTGCGTTGCGTTGCGGAATCATAAATAAAATGTTCAATTGCAGCCTCTTGCGGGGCCAGGTTTCGCGTGCTCTTGCGTGAATCAGATTTTTTCCCACCACGTTACGCGTGAAAAATCTTCCCTCGATGTTTTGGGTGGAAATTTAGGGTGAGCGTACCCATTTTGGTACGTTAAGTAAATCTATACTAAGGTTTTTTCGATAATTTCCATGAATGCCTCTATTACGGACTTCAACATGAAGGTACTGTTTCAAGGTTTCAAGTTATTTGAGGTGTAGTGAAATTGAAGTGTTCAACATCGTAGTATCCAGAGTGTATTTGGTAAGTAACAAGCTGTCAACCTGTCAATCTGTCATTTTATCCCAAACTAGATCGAAATCATCCCTGCTTGTGATGATTTCCATCGAGTTGCTCCAAAAGTTGGTCCCTCTCCCCTAGCGCATCGCGCTATGGCTCTTTTATATTTAAAGCAAATCACATAATCGGCACAATCCTAGCGATATTCTGCAGTGTATCGTACATGAGGGATTCGCGTTTGGATTTCCCTGATTTTTTTGTTGCTTGGTGTAAATTCATGCGTCACGGCGAGTTGGCGGAGGCAGAAGTAATCACTGCGATAGCTAGACAGCCGATTTCATCTGAATTGACGGTAATTTATGGGAAACAATCGGGATGTGATACGGAGAGGGGTAAGGTAAGGACGGGCGTTACGGTTCAGGGCGTCTAATTTTGGCGTTTAGTAAGTTATGGCGAATTTGGGAATTTATTGCGATTTTAGTACATGTACTTGAACATCAATGCTCATGTTCAGGAAAAAGATTAAATGATTTAAATCTTCTACGGGCTAGTTAAACAAAATGTGCATGCAGGTACATAATATTCTTAATTTACACCACGAAGTTAGGGAAATTAAAGCGAGAATCGGAAAAAAATAATGGCCATGACATTAATTGAGAATATGACGAAAATTAAGAATTATGCAAAATCGCATTTTATCAGCATGTATTGAAAATGTACCATGCGTATTTCAGACTTCCGAATAAAGTGTCCACGTGGTTTATGAATGGTCCCTATACACCTTTAAAAATGATATTTTTCGGAAAAAAAAATATTTAAAAACTAAATTTCAACAGTCGTCAAGGATGCAAAATCAAATTTTCAATCAAAATTAATTTCACTCATTTTTTTGGTTAAGTGCACCGTTTTAACTTTAAGCTTTTAGAAACATTTTTATCATGATTGAGTATATTAATTTTTACGATTTTTTGAAAATTTTCGATGTACAGTAACACTAAACGTATTTTTCGCTAAAATTTTTGTTTTCGTCAAATCTGACATTTTCGAAAACTTATGATTGCAAATCAACTGAACTAGTGTTTTAAAAGACTTTTTTCATTGAAATGTTGAGACCAAGCCTTATTATTTCAATTTTCAAATGTTCAATGCAAAATGGTTTCACACATTTTTTGATAAAGTGCACCGTTTTCTTTTTCAGGTGATTTTTTTCGAATAATGTTTATTTTTTTGCTATTCAAAATTATTGCATGAAGAAAAAGCACAACTTATATTTTTGAAAGACTGCAAAAAATCCCACAGTTTTCTTGTTTGACTTTGATAATCGGACTACTGGTTGCTGATATAGTAGTTTATGCAACAAGTTGCAAAAAGAGGATTTTTTCAGCACGAGTCGTACATTTATCCAACGAGGTTCACCGAGTTGGATAAATACGAAGAGTGCTGAAAAAATCAAGTTTTGCAACGAGTTCCATACAACATTTTTTGCAATTCCAAAAAACACACACTGAGTGAAATTTTATGTAAAATTTTCATGTATTTTGTCAATAAATCGTTTAAATCAAAAAAATGTTGAAAAGTGTTACTTTTCGAAACAAGTGCTGAAATGTTCAACTTTTCAGCACCCATTTGAGTGCTGAAAAGTAGAACTTTTCAGCATTTATTTTGAAAAGTGTTGCTATTCGATTCTGTTATTTTTGGTACAGAAAAGTAGGCTATTTCGTCGTTCAAGAATGACAGGAAAAGTAAGTAGTTTCACGACGGAATTGTAAAAATGTATTTTTCTCATCTCATCTCGTCTAGTTAGTCTTCATTTTTCTTTTTGTGTTGTCTCGGAAGCTATTGGTAAAAAAAAATGTGTAATTTTTCATCTGAAAATGTGTGATTTTACCACTTTTCTTTTGAAATGTCACTTTTTCGGTCTAAATTGAGGTAAAATTAAATCATACACGGTAAAAAAATCTGTGTAAAATCGCATGCAAAAGCATGTCGTCAGCTGTGTGCTATCTTGTGACATAGACTATTTTGGTCGAAAATGAGTTAATGATGACATTTTGCTATACTTAACAAACACTACAAGATGCTTTAACCCGATTTTGGAAACTCGCTTCTGTTTCCCGGATATCGCAATACACACTAGTGACATAGACCAATTTATCATCAAAATGATTGTGCACACTTGTGACACGTCATACATGTTGTTGGAAAATGTGGAAAATTTTTCTTGTTTTTCACAAATTTATGTACAAACATACTTTTTAAAGACAATGCAACCTTTTGTTTTTGAAAATATACTGATTAAGTCGGTTAAACTTTTGATTTAAGCCTATTTTAGTTTGTATGGGAATTCTGTGCACACTTGTGACACGCAGTACAATTTTACTTTCGAAACACACTTGTGACACGTGCTTTTCAGATTTTTGTTTGCATTATTTACTGTATCTTTTAACTGGTGTAACCAAATTAGTTGAAACTTGGAGCGTTTGTTAAGCGATAGTATACGAACCGATTGCTTCAAAAAGTTTGGCTCTCTCATTCATAGTTTTGAAATTATTTACCAACAAACTTTAAAAATCGATTTCCTCAAAGAGTATTAAATGGTCGTTGTCACAAGATAGCACACAACTGACGATGTAATATTTTATGAGAAAACGTATACACAAAAAGTATGTACCGAAGAAAAAAAATCAGGTCTTTTCACCCCAGAGAGTCATATTCACATTACCAAGTCCGTGCCCAACCCACTCGGCTATCTCTCATGTCAGAAAAACTTTGGAATTTTACCTCTGAAAATCGGTAATTTTACCAGTTTTCTTGTGAAGTTACTTTTCAGTCTAAATTGAGGTACACGGAGAAAAAAGAGTTCCCAAAATCGTGAGCAAGCGTTCATGAAAATGGGAACCACGAACAAAGTGCTCAAATCCCATGGTACGTTTTTGGAAATCGTACCATGGGATTTGAACACTTTGTTGGTGGTTCCCATTTTCACGAACGCTTTTTCACGATTTTGGGAACTCTTTTTTCTCCGTGTAAAATTACATCATAAAAGCGATAATATTAAACCTTCCAAATTTACACCAGTTTCACTGTGTAGCTAGCATATCGACGTCGTCGTGCTATCTTGTCGCACCCGCCATTTTGACGTTCCGAGAAAAACGCGTTTTAATGTTTGACCTTGAATATACAAAAACGAGCGCACGCAATGTAAACAATAACAAACACGTTTTGTTTGGCTGACCATTCTGTGCATTGTTCCGAAGTTTGGTTGAAGTTGGTTGCTGGAGTCCCGAGTTATAATTACAAATGTTTACGGTAGTCTAGCTTGTACGTGCGACAAACGCATCCTGACTTTCCTGGCCTGAAATCCCTTTGGCCTTTTGTCGCACTTACATCAATTTTCATGGAGTGACAAGATAGCACGACAAGATTGAAACTACTTTCATATGCAAAGTGACAAAAATGCACGGAGTTTTTTCGGTTTTTGTTGAATATCTCAGGATTGAAATCGAATTTTGGGGATCTGTGAAGGTCAAAAGGTGAGGCATTGTGAGCTGCACAAAATGGCGTTCTTAACTCAATTTGGCCCAAAATGCACGTACGACAAGTTAGCACGATGGCGACGATATACATTTTCTTTGCTAAACGAAGCTTGGAAGGGTGTTTAACTTTTTTTTTGTTTAACTGATGCTTCCCTTTCTTGACGGTTCTTTGGATATTGACAACCAGAGAGTTGACTGTTATTTCGAAACTTCGAAATCATTCTTTAAAGGGCTTAAACACTCATTTTGAACAATTTCAAATGTTGGGCTAGATTCTTAAATTTAAAAATTCATTGAATAGTTGAAAAATTACGAATTACAATTTTCTTTCAAAAAATCACACCTTCGGTACCATATTTTGTACCGTTCTACATTTTTGCGCAAATTAAGTCTTTAAAGTCCCCTTAAAACATATCACACAAATTGGAAATATTGAAATACGTTTTTATTTAAATTTGTTTTTGAACAAAAATAATAATAAGAGTTTTGTGCATTCAAATATTAATGATAAATAGTAGGGTGGGTACGTTTTTCAAAAAGTTCATCGATCAAGTTTTAGTATGGTTCCCCTTGTAGGGCATGCTCATAGGGACTTTCATGCCAAATATCAGCTCATTTGGTTGTAAACTGGCTGCGCGCATCAGGGTTAAAGTATACATTTGAATTACTATGGTAAATTGGAACTTTTTGTTCAAACGTTCCTACAGGTCTGGGAAAATCACGCGCCAACTTCTGGTACGGGCAGGCCTAAGCGGAATGGTCTGGAGAACATTTTTCCCGAAGAGAGCATACGGATTCGTTGTACCTAGAGCTGGCGCATCGGCAAACAATCCGATGTCTCCGGAATCAACGGTTTTCCCTGAAAAAGCATCAAATTTTCCTTAGCATGTTATGAAAGCTTGATGCACACCGCGACGCCATATGTCAGGTAGCTGCCACGTGGTTGAAATATTAGCAACAAAACACAAATTTGTCATCCAAAGATTCTGAAATCGACAAAATAATATCAGGATATCTTGAAATAGTTGAAAAAAGGTTTGCAATTGAATATTCCAGCAATTTCTCACCCACGTGGTAGCTACCAAACATATGGCGTCGCAGTGTGCATCAAGCTTTCATGGCATTCGTTTAGTGTTACCCACCTTCAATTTTGTATGAAGAATTGTAAGGAAAAACTGAAGCTGCAATTTGGCTGCTTTTGACAAAGGAAATGCATGGATACGGTTTCCTAAAAAAATGCAAAGAAAATTTGATTTGAGAAATTGTACAAAATACTCGACATAAAATATTGAATATCCAAGAAAACTATTTTGTATAAATGCCTCTGTGTTTATTGATAACGCCAGAATACGACGCCAGTCGCCAGTCGTTCTATACAGTAAATACATGTTCACATCCTCAAAGGAAGGAGACCAAATCATCCGCTCTTGTCCGGCAACGTAACTTTTACGTTTGCTTCGGTGCATTTTACAGACCTCTTCCAACTGAACGCACTACCTATTACTATTACTCCACTACACAGTCCGTCTGCTCCAGGAGTCATTAGAGAACCTAAACCCTACCCTTGGACTGGACAGCAGTTCTCCAGAAGACATCTGCTGATGTCTTCCTGCGTTGCATCTTCCGTGACTTCCTTCCTTCGGCAGTTCATGTGGGTCTTTCGGGCTGCTGGTGACAAACTTCTCTCTACCCGGCAGCTCCAGCTCAGAAAACGTTGACCATAACCTGAACCTGGCCGGCCGGGGCTTTGCGCCCTCCCAAGCGGAAGGAGGAGCCAAAAGTTAAACGCTATTATCGGGCTAAAGTTGTGGGGTTGCAAATGCCGTGCGGAACCTGCCTGGTCCTTCCCGCGAGGAATCGTCGAAAAACGGCACCAAGTGACCCCCTCGTCCTGAACAATCCGGAGATGGAAATTACAGTTTTCGACACACAAATTAAATATAGATGGAGGCACACTGGCGTTGCCTACATTCGGGTGCGATTCCCTTTTCCCACTTCCAGTGCCATCTCGTGGCCAACTCGGATGGGTACAGCCGGCAAAGTCGAAACAAAACATGTCATAAAGTTTGTGTTGAAAAGGACAATTTCATTTTTCGCATCAATGAATTTTACATTTTGTACTCGCCCTTGCTCGAGATGCGGGGCAGAGGAACGGAACACACCGGATGGACAGCTCGTCGAGTTGAACTTTGGTCCAGGCCTGCAGGTCCAACTTAAGGCGACAACACCGGCCAGAGTTTCCTCTCCCATTAGAGCAAAAGTGGTTATCATCATGGTTGGAAATTATTCCAGGAGTTTATTATATAAATAAGAAGTATATTTTTATTGCATTCATCACAGCGTCATCATTATCGCAGGGCAGGACTTGGATTGGGACGCGGGGTTTTTGAGGAAGCGGAGCGAGTTCAAGGGGTTAAAAATGTGAGGTTATGGGACGTCGAAAACCAACCAAACGGGCTGCCAACTTCAGAACGGGGGATGGGGGAGCTTGAGATAAAATAAGCAAAATTAGAGCCAGTGGAGAAAAGTTGTGTCTTTTTGGGGGCATAGTCGAATTGTGGTTAGAGGAGAGAGCACCAGGAGTTTTTATTCTTTTCTAATGGTGGTGCTGCACTTATGCGCCTGGTTGAATTCGACGATAATAAAGTTTGATAATTTTTCGGATCCGGATGAAGTCCAAATGGGTCGATTATACCAGCGTTTCCGGTTTGGTGGAGCGATGTGGTGTGCGCTGGGTGAGATAATTGACCTAAAATTTGGTGATTGCGTGAATTTAACTGTTTACTCATTTATACATATCACGAATCCTAAAGAAGATCGAAGAAGAAGATTGATTTCCGGGATAAACAATTACCATTAAAAAAAGAAATTTAATAATTTCAAAACCAGGCTGCGGTGAAATGAATTTTACGCATTTTTTTTTGAAAGCGAGGCTGATTGAACCGGCCGCGTGTGAAGTGCGTGAACTGCGATAGCAACCATACAACGGACTTTCGTGGCTATGTCACGCGGAAAGCTTACCTCGAGGAGGAGACTAAGAAGAAGAAAAAACTTCCGGATACCCGGTCACCTCCGAAAACAAGGCAGAACAGTTCATGACTCTGAGTCTAGCACTGCTCTCGAAGTTAAATGTTACTGTTTGTATAGAATGAGATTTTTTTTGCAGTAGAGCTCTGGAAATGTTTTATTCTAAAAATATCAGAAAATCAGAAAAAACCCTCACAAAGTTTGCTAGTTCGTTTTGCGCAAGCCAAATCTCAATCTTAAATAGTTATTTACTTTACTCATAACTCCCCGCCATCTCACTCGATTTCAACTGTCTTATACGCAAATAAAAGGTGATAAGTTGACCTTTCAGAAAAAATAGTAAGAAGTTTCAAAAAACCAGCTAACATATGAAGAGGTTATATGAAACTTTAAACTGCCGTTTTGGCGGTGTTTGGAAATATTTTTATCGGATTTCTCAGACAATGTAACTTAACATACTTAAAAATTTTAGGTTAACAGTTTTTTATGTCATGCTGCTTTCGTGGGGAATTGCTGTATGAATAATATTTTCCTGGGCAATGAAAAGATTTCGTCATTCTTCACTTATCAAACACCTATAAATTTCTCCCATTTTCCGACGACAACTCACACGTCCACCGCCAGCAGCAAATTGGCAAAGCTGTAAATCCTCCACTCGAAAGTATCCCCAGGGGAGCAGCAGCAGCGTCAGAACCGTTCCGACCAGCATCGGCCAAGTCAATGTGGTCAACTGGAAGAAAAAAACAAAACGACTGCCCTCCCCGAGAAGTCCACCCAACTTTTCTCCGGTGCCGTCCCCATTCTCGTCCCGGTCGTAAAAATTAGTACCGGAAAATCCTCTCTCCCAGGATCCTGGACACTCACGTGCGGCCGTCCATCACTCGGCCGGCCCAAAACTACGGGGGGTTGTTCTGGTTCCGTTTCTGGTTCCCCCACATTAGCACGGGAACCGGGACAAAGAGAGAGAGAAAGTGGACAAGATAAAGACCATTATTAAAAATTTTATTGCTTACTATTTACATGTGTGGAATCTCGTTCTGGCTGCCCCCACGATTTGGAGAAGGGACGAGACGGGACGGAACGTGTGTCCCATTTCCCAGTAATGGAGGTTTGGTTTGCTTTAGGATTCTAGGGGGGAAAAGGTGTGGGAAAATGTGAGAACTTGTTATGTAGGAAGCGGGGTTGTGCTTGCAAGACTTCTTTTTTCAATTTTTACATCTGTAGTTACGTCCTTTTGAAAAATATAACATTACCTTGATATAAGACAGCTGGTTAAAAAACATAAGGAACAAGCCTTTACCCGACAAACTTCGTTCTGCCTTTTTTTTCGTTTGTTGACGTTTTTTGATTTTTGACTATTCAGCCTACTGTGATCAAAATATGATTTTACGTAACTTTCTCCATACAATTTGCCGATGCTCCGGAAACGGTTCTAGAGTGGCCAAAGTGTCAATTAATTAGCGTAAGAACCTTCCTCGGGTTTATACGAACCCAACGCAACAAAAAGCACCTCGATCCGACGCTCCGTATTGAACTGATTCGCGTTCGAACAAAACCGTCGAAATTTTTTTTATATATCAAGCAAAACAATGCCAAAGGGCCGTTGTGGGTTTGTAAACAAAGAGTGTGTCCTGCTCACGCTAGAGGATGTTTACATCTGGCATGAAAGGGATACACTCTTTGTTTACAAACCCACAACGGCCCTTTGGCATTGTTTTGCTAGATATAGAAGAAGATGTATTACCATTTATTTGTTAGTTAAAGTTTTTTATGAATTGTTTTCACTTAGTTATAATATTTGAACATTTTTTTCTAAACAAACTGTTCTACTTGCTTATACTCATAAAAATACTTTTATAATTAACCCATGTTGAACAATTTCCCCTCCTTTTCACAGGGTCATTAAGCAGGAAAGTGATTTCCGAGGAAAAAACAGGCCATCTTCACGTTGTACACTCGGGTCAGTTTGTTGTTTTCCGGGCTAGTCCTGGCCGGCCAGCAGGAATGCCAAATTCTTTTACACTTTTTATGGTCGAAAATACGTTGTTAATGGACGTGCGATAATCTTCGAATTGGAATGGATTTTTCCGGTGGGAGGGTATCCAGAAGGGGGAAAATAGGACATTACTTTTTTTGTAGAGAATAACATGATGCACGTGTAATTGGTGTGATGCTGTCGAAAACACTTGGTTTGATAATGGATTCTTTTTTTCTCTTTCTCTTGCTTTTTTTACAGTTATTGCAAACAACCTGAAATACTCTTCATATTTTGTATTTTCAGAAAGATACTTGAAAGTCCTTTCCTATAGGGATAAGATATCGAAAGATTTGTTTTACATACTTATCTTGGTATTTCACAAATTTTGGTGACAAAGACATACGGTACCTATTGATTTTACTGCTCTCCTCGACCTCAGTTGTAATCGAGGAACATAAACTTTTAAAACTATTTGCATTGGACTAAATCATGCTTTGCTTATCTTAATTTTGCAGGTACTTGGAATTACCGAAACTTCACATAAACGTAAACATAACTTTTAAAAGTTAAACATTTTGAAGAAAATTGTATTAATTTTACAATAAGCTGATAAAGGTTTAGCCACAGATAAGAAGACGTTAATCTGTGAACGTTTTTATCAAAAAATCTGTCAATTACTTCACATTATTAACTATAACTTTAACAAATCAACTATAACATTAATTTTTTCAATGTTAACATGTTAAGGTAAATCTTAACATTCCATAGGTCGCCTCCTTAAGGTGTCGTGATAAGGTCCAGTTTGTGATGATACACTGCCTTCCCTTTACTAAGCAATCGATTCCAGAAGGGAAAAGATCACCAGTTGTGTTGGTCCGAGCCGGGATTTGAACACCGATCTACCGCTTACGAGGTGGAAGCGTATCCACTGGGCTACGTGGCTAGGTTTTTCACTGGCATCAAGCTAATTTCAGCCGGTTTCCGAGCAATGTAAGTGTTATTTATTTGATACTTGGGTAATAGGGACGTGGCGTTACATCGTGCTGCCATCTGGATTTTTTAAGTGCAAGAGTGGAAAAGTGCTGAGTCATTGCCTAAAAATAGACGGCGTCCTATCTCGCCCAGCAAAATGAAGTCGATAAAGTAGTCAATTTCGATGGAGAAAAAGTGGAAAACGTGGTCTAAAAATAGCTACCAACTCACACGAAATCGGAAAAAGTTGCCCCGACCCCTCTTCGATTTGCGTGAAACTTTGTCCTAAGAGGTAACTTTTGTCTCTGATCACGAATCCTATCTCATTACCGTTTCAGACTGCAAATTATTGAAAAACACCTCTTTTTTCGCATGCTCAAAAATGGAAGGGGTCGTACCGTCTCTCCGTCACGAGATATCAAAAAACGGACATCGGATTCGTGATCAGGGACAAAAGTTACCCCTTAGGACAAAGTTTCACGCAAATCGAAGAGGGGTCGGGGCAACTGCTGTGTGAGTTGGCGGAGAATTACCCACCTATATGTTGTCTGCCTGTGTGGATCAATCGGACCGCGCACTGGACTCACAATCCAGAGGTCGCCGGTTCGAATCCCGGGGCGGACGCAAAAAATTCTAAGTGTAAATATAGGTATTCGGTGCCCTCTCCCCGTGCCCGTACCTTCACACTTAGGAGACCCGGGAGGCGGAGTCTTGTCGCAAAAAGAACGATACACGCCTGTGGATCCGTTGACGAAACCGCAAGGTTTAAGAGGGCCACATTATAAGGTGTTACGTCGATTCCGTTTATGTTGTAAGTCCCCGCATAATCGAACGAAGAATGGTCGAAATTATAAAGAAACTTCACCTAGTATGGTTACCATTTGTGATATCGTTGTCATATTGTCATAACCATAAAACAAAATTTTAACGATATCATTTGTTGAATGGTGTCACTTATTTCAGCAAAGTCTAATAGTTCAAACAATTCATCGACAATTATTGGAATGATAACTATTCGTCATATGGTTTGAATTATTCAACACATCCATTGTTAGAACATAACAGCATCATAGCCAGTATGGTATATGTAACAATTCCCGGTATGATCAAGCTAAATGAAATTTTGTGAATATTTTCATAAGTCTGAATGTCAACAATTCATTGAACAATTACTGTTCGTCATATGGTTCGGATTATTTGAAAGTCGTTAGAAAAAGAAGTAAAAATACCTGGAATGGATGTTGTTGTTTATTGAATTAAGGTAACTTTGAACTAAAAGGGGTCATTATTTGGGTTATCCAAATAAACATTCGTGAATTGTTTAACATTCCTTAAGCGATAACTGCCATAGCTTGGTACTTCAATAAAAAAAATAGTATCGTGAATCTGAGTAACATTCATACGATTTCAATTTATTTTTCAAATATTATTCAACCGGTAATCAAGCCAGTAATACTTGTTTTCATTATTTATATTATTAGAATATAAATTATTATTTTAGAATCTATTCCTGGGCTGGGTCACACAATGTCCATAACGTTTTTTTCACTAATATTGTAGTATGATTCACGGAGAAAAATAAGGCATATTTGAATCAACAAAACGTTTTGTTGATTTGAAAATCATTATTTTTGTTGAATCAACGCTAAACGTCAAAGCAGCTTTTTCGAAACAACAAAAGACTATTGTGGAATTGAGAAAATCAAGGTTTGTTTCAACGCAAAATCGGCGTTGATTATATTCAACAAAAATTTTGTTGATTCAAACCTCGTACAGGCTGATTCTACAAAACATTTTTCTGCGTGTTCATAAATTTGTCATATAGTTTGAACATTTCTTGATATAGAAGTTTGGTTTCATTCCATTTTGTATGCATTCTTTCGTATTTTTTATTTTGCAAAAAAAAAATTATATAATTTTCTCGCAACCTCATTTTTACATTATTTAACTGCATCTTTTAATTAATGTTTGCATCAAAAAATGCAATCTGGCTACCCTGTTGGAATTGAAGTGGAAACGATTGAAAAACCTAAAGGGCCTAGTTCATTCAATGGTCAGCTGACACCGCGACAGGCGCTGTCAACATTGCTTAGGAGAGGGTTTTGAAAAGGTAGTATGAATTTAATTCAAAAAATCTCGGGTTAGTTTTAAAAAGGTAAACCATTCAATTTTTCGATCAGTTCTCGATCAATTTACGAATTATAAAACTTAAAAATGCATTGTCATCTGCACGTTTTTTAAATACTTTTTACTGAAAAATAATGAAAATTTAGTTTGTTTCAGAGGAAAAAAACAAACAAGTCTAGAGTTTTTTTTTGAAAAGGTCCCATAAACTATTTTTGTTATCAGCCATTCCACGTCAAACAGGAAGTCTCCAAATCAAAAGTGCTCCGTTTTTTTTCAAATTTGGAGTTCTTTAAACCAAATTATTAGACTCGGTGATTAGTGTGCTCCTCTCTGAAATAGGGTGGTCCAAAAATGGCAATTTTCGTTGATTTTTGCAAAAAGCACATTTAAAAAAATCATATTTCCGGAACAGCTCAACCAATTTTAGATCGCCTATTGGGAGTTTTCTAGAAAAAATAGTTTTGGATATTTTATTTAACTCTCCCACTTCAAGAAGTTAGCAGGAGTAATCATCTTAATTAAAACATGCCATTATGCATGGTTTTGCCATAAATTTTTTCTAGACATTTATGGATTCCTTTCCAATTTCTAAACAAGTTTCCTCGGGAAAGTTACACCAACTAGCAAAAATGCATAAATTTAGGCTCGTCTATTAAATCATCACGCGGCCAGTAAAACTGTCACAAAGTCGTCGATTTTTCGATGACTTTTGGAAAAGCCTTCCCCCAAACGTTAATTGATTAACATTCAAACGTATCCCTTTTTCCTTTATTGCATCTGTTTTACGACCAACTATTCCGTCACCGTGGCTGGGAACCTTCGAAACCGAACCAAAAATCGTTTCGAAAGGGTAGTTAAAAGTTCAATCTTAATCTCGCGAGGCGCGCCCATACAATTTCCTACGAAAAAAAGAGCTGCATCTGTAGAACGCGCCCGAGAGACCTCCCAACGGAAAACCTATAAAAGTGATTAATTATCGTGCTAGTCTGTCAAAGTTTGTCACTGACTGCCGGGTTCTGGGTCCAGATTTTCGGAAAAATACGAAACAGCGGAGAACTCTTTGGAAGCCAAAGGGGAAGTCAATAAAAATCGAGCGCTTATCCACCGGAATGAGAGAGAAACCGATATTTTTCTTTCGGTTTAAGAGGGCACTGTGCTGGAAAATGTGCCACATATGGTGGACCGCGTAGTAAAGTGTCAGTCATTCCAGAGATCTCTATATGTCACAATCCAACAGTAAAATTAATGCAATTTCGTCATGCACTTAATCCAACGGGTCGTTCTGTTTCAACGGGCAAATCAATTACCAACTAAACAAATGAGGGTGGAATAGTTTTCCCATGCATTTGTCAACGCAGCGCAAGGCTGCCAGACCATAATTCCTCAAGTGCATTTTTAACTGTTTGATTTTGAAGTAGAGTTTTAAGCGCGTAGTTTAGTACGAGCTTTTAGCAGTTCTGGTTTAAAACCCCTGTTATCTGAACATTTAGATTTACCTTAGCTTTGCAAATCAAAATTTAGAATAAATAATCATTACCTATCAGTTTCCGTAGTGTAGCGGTTATCACGTCTGCTTCACACGCAGAAGGTCCCCGGTTCGAACCCGGGCGGAAACAAAGTTTTTTTTCTTTGAAATTTGCAATTGGCTAGCCGATTTACAAAATACAAAAAAGCCAAGGTTTTTGGGAAAACCAGGTTGGATTAAAACATTAGGAAAATATTATTTTGCAAATCAAACATTTCAAAAGGACGTTACTTTAAAGGTAAAAATACAATCCACTCACTCAAGTGAATGTTAACATTCAGCCTGAACGGAATAAACTGCTTTTTTTACTGCAATGATTACGTCATATAGAAGAAAAATGTTGTTATGCCATTTAGAAAACTATATTGTAGTAAACGTAAAAATGTAACCAAAAGTTTGTTTTTTGTTTCAATTCTTCCAAAGAACTTGAAACAATCACACATCTGTCAGCTACAAATTTATCCAACAGAATGAATCATGCGAGAGGCGCGCTATCACTCTAATGCATTGTTATTGTTTATTATTATTATCATAGTTTATTATTGACACTTTACCATAAAAATTGTTATTGTTTGATAAAAATTGAAAAGTAATCGTTTTTGAATATTATTATTTTAAATAGGTCATACTGAATCAATTAAAAAAGAAAACTAGTGTTCCGAATAAGATTCATTTGTCTCAATTTTAAGAAAGAAAAACAAGGATAAATTTAAAAAAAATGTGGTTTTTTATTATATAGGCCACTGTTAATATTTGTTGAAGTTTATGTCCCTCGACTCTAACCAAAGTCGAGGGGACAAAAATTCCGGTTTAAACAATTTTAATGAAAAAAAGTGTCTTAAAATGATTATACACCTTGCATTTATTAGTTTCCAAAATATCTAAGTATTGACGAACATTTTATTTTTTGCAAACATGCTAAATATGTTTATCAATGCAGTAAAATGCATTTGAGCAACTCTCGCAGAAACCGTCCCACTAGATGCATGAAATGATATCTCCCAAAATACATTACCAAACATCAAAAAGTTATATATCGTTGGAAAGGTAATCGCGAGGGCTTTCTATCGCACTTTGAAAAACATTTCAAAAAATATTTTTTCAAGGGTAATTTTAAGGGTTTTTGAGAAACTTACTCTTAATTTTGAATTTTGACCGTGTTCGCAACCACTTATCATTACGCAACCATTTTCATTCGAAAGATTGGAAGATTTTGCATAAAATCAACTTGAGAAAAGTAGTGTAATGAAATAGTTTTCGTATAGTTATTAACGGATGAAAGAAATTGGTTAAATTTCAGTTAAAAATAACCAAAGCTCAGACTTCAGAAATGAGCCTAATTTACAGTCAAAACAAAGCAGGATTGTATTTGAGCCGAATGTACAGTCATCTGAGGCAAATCTGGACTAATAGGATGAATAGGGACAGCTATTTCAACTATACTTTCACTCATCAGATCATATTTTTAAATTGTTTATGTAAAAACATACATAAACAAACAAGTTTCTAAATTTTAAGCTTTTAAGAACTCTGAAAACTAATATCCTTATTAAGACTGTAGTCTCGATTCGCCACATTTCACTGAAGTAATATTTTATGTACAAAATTTGTTTTGGGAAGGTCTGCTTTATGACCGTGTATAACCTCAATCGTGTATAACCTCAATCGTGCACAAAAAAGTGCAAAGTTGAAATCAATATTTTTTGATCAAGTTATAATTGTATGGGCTGTTGATACCATAAAAACAAGCAAAAAACTCGATTTTCGTCCAAATCGGACTAGGTCCGACTAGGTTATTTTTAACTGAAATTTAACCAATTTCTTTCATCCGTTAATAACTATGCGAAAACTATTTCACTACACTACTTTTCTCAAGTTGATTTTATGCAAAATCTTCCAATCTTTCGAATGAAAATGGTTGCGTAATGATAAGTGGTTGCAAACACGGTCAAAATTCAAAATTAAAAGTAAGTTTCTCCAAAACCCTTAAAATTACCCTTGAAAACATATTTTTTGAAATGTTTTTCAAAGTGCGATAGAAAGCCCTCGCGATTACCTTTCCAACGATATATAACTTTTTGATGTTTGGTAATGTATTTTGGGAGATATCATTTCTCCAAATTAGGGCATTTTTCGAAAAAATCCATAGTTCAATACAAGTTTTTATTTACAGGTGGCTAACGGCTGACATTTTCAATGGTTCGAAGGTTGTTTTAATGTTTTTTTGGTGCGCTGAATCGAATGAGAACATTGCCGTAACGATTTGAGAACATGTGCATCTAGTGGGACGGTTTCAGCGAGAGTTGCTCATTTTAGATTGTTTTCAGTTGATAAGGCTCCTATTTTCATGAAAATTTTGAAGTTTTATGAAAAAAATATATTTTTGCCCCCTGATTTTTCAGACCAATTTTGAAGGGGTGACATAAACTTTGAAAACATTTGCAACGGCCTTACTTAAAAAAACATTCCAATTTCTTTGGTCGTTGCTACTTTTTTAAAAGCTAAATTTCCTTAACACAACAATATATAAACTAAATCGATGAGGCATGATAAAATTTACCGAAATGAAAATTGGATTCAAACCACCTTTACTAAAATAAAACACTTTTTGCGTTGTTGTGCACCCTATTCAAATATTTAAAAAATTAAAAATGATTTTAAACACACACACAAATTAAAAAAAAAGTATTTTAAAAATATTTGCACCGGTCTTTGTTTTCAGTATAATTTATTTGCTGTAAAATAAGATTTATTAAAATGCTCAGAATTCCGAAAAAAACATATTTTTCATGTAAAAAAAATAAAAAAAAAAACTCTGCCATTTTCCGTTACTCAACTGTAATGAAATTTGGAACATGTCATTTTAAAGGAAATTTAATGTACTTTTCGAAGCAACATTGACCTAGAGGGTCATTTTTTCATTAAACAAAAGTTTTCATTTTAAAATTTCGTGTTTTTCTAACTTTGCAGAGTTATATTTTAGAGTGTAACAATGTTATACAAAGTTGTTGAGCAAAAATTTTGATGCACATTCATGAGGGGTTTGTCATCACGAGTTATCGCGATTCTACGAAAAAAAGTTTTGAAAAAGTTACTTTTTGCGTTTCTCTTTGTTTCGTCGTCCGTGTCTGTCGCGGGTGACGATGAACGGCCATGGTCGACGTTCCTTTATGGTTTATAAAATAAAAAAGTTCTAAAAGGTACGCATTTTGACAGCTGATACTACTCTGCTAGTATTCAGACAACAGTCTACTTGCTAACAAAACCAACAGCATTAGATGTTCTAGATCAGTGGTTCTCAACCTTTATTGATCCAATCCCCCCCTTGGCTGAATTTCAGGAATATCATACCCCTCCCCCAACTAATGTCATAATTTTGGTATTATTGTTATCAGAATCTTTACATTTTTCACATTATTAAATTTTTTCTTCACTCGCAACAATTTACACATACTTGCAACATTTTTAAAATGAATTTTCATCATCTGTTCATATTGAATGGAATGCAAAAGCTCACGAAAAATCTTTTTTTTAAATAATCTTTTTTATAAATGATCCTGTATGTTGCAATATTGCAAACAGTTAGTGTTAGTGTTAGTGTAGTTTTAGTTTTTATCAATAACAGACAGAAATCAAGACTGATACTTTATTTAAAGAAAAAGTAAAAAAAAAATCAAAAATTGCTAATGTTTAAGAGAATGCAAAAATAAAACAAAAAGGATGGTATTATTCAGAACAATTACACGGAGTTGTCTATTATTTTCGATAAACTTTTTTGAATTTTAGTTTTTGTTAGCTATAGTTTTGAAACACCTGAGCAGTTCTCTCAGATTTCGGTCATTCTTTTTTGGTGCCTTTGGTATGCCCAAAGAAGCCATTTTGCATCATTAGATTGTCCATATAATTTTCCATACAAATTTGGCAGCTGGCCATACAAAAATGAAGAATGAAAATTCAAATATCTGTATCTTTTGAAGGAATTTTTTGATCGATTTGGTGTCTTGGGCAAAGTTGTAGGTATGGATATGGACTACACTGGGAAAAAATGATACAAGGTAAAAAAATTTTGGTGATTTTTTATTTAACTTTTTGTCACTAAAACTTGATTTACAAAACAACACAATTTTTTTATATTTTTTAGAGGACATCAAATGCCAACTTTTTAGAAATTTCCAGGTTGTGCAAAAAATCTTTGAGCGAGTTATGAATTTTTGAATCAATACTGATTTTTTCAAAAAAAAACGAAAAATTGATCGCAAAAATAATATGTAATATTAAATGTTTGGTCCTTTTGAAATGATAGTCTTGGTTTAAAAAAATGAAAATAATTTTTTGCACAACCTGGAAATTTCTAAAAAGTTGGCATTTGATGTCCTCTAAAACATATCAAAAAATAAAAAAAAATAAAATAGTGTTTTTTTGCAAATCAAGTTTTAATGACAAAAAGTTAAATAAAAAATCACCAACATTTTTTTAACGTGTATCATTTTTTTTCAGTGTAGTCCATATTCATACCTACAACTTTGCCGAAGACACCAAATCGATCAAAAAACTCCTTCAAAAGATACAGATTTTTGAATTTTCATACTTCATTTTTGTATGGCCAGCTGCCAAATTTGTATGGAAAATTATATGGACAAACTAATGATGCAAAATGGCTTCTTTGAGCATACCAAAGGCACCAAAAAAGTTTCAGTCGGATTAAAAAATACAAAAAATAAAATTTAAGAAAAAAGACCGATTTCGTAGAGAATTGCTCACCTGCAAAGATGAAATCTAAAGTAATAAAAATTTGCTGTTGTATCTTATCACAGAAATTCCCATATATTTCAAAGAGAAACACTGTTCTAGATGTCAACCGAGTAACGATCATCGATTGCGGCGATCCCTGTCTGACATCGAAGCAACAAAGTAAACATGATCAAAAGTGACTGACGCAACATTCTGCGATTTGTCATTGTAGATCAGGCAAAATGAGACATTGCAAAATCGCTATATTTTTTTATAGTTTTATTGATTTCCCAAAATTTTGGCATCTTTTTCTCTCTTCCAGATAAATCTCTACCTACCGCGCGAGATAAATGATTATGCCTGCGAACCTATCGGAGCCACTAGCGTGAAAAGTGAACAATGCTATTGCGATTTCCTTCCGGAGACGCAGACTTCCCATCAGCCTACAACAATCCCGAGAGTGCACGACGGCCATTACCGGTTGGCCAAGATCGAAATCAATCGCCGCCTGGCAAGTCGGGCACGTGACCGCGGCCATGCCCGGCTGAAATATTAATATAAATATTTACCCACTATCGGGACGAGGGTGCCACGGTGGTGCTACGACCTATCTGGGCCAATTGTCATCCTTGTTCTGGAATTGGATTGGAAAGGGATGTTTTCGCTGACACGAGTGATTTTTAATTCCAACTTTTTCGATTACAGGACATCCGGAACGTACGCACGGCGAGTTGTTACGGAAAATTGCTGTAAGGGATGTGACCTTTGAATGTCTGAAATCACTGTGAAGATTGCAACCTTTTGATAAGCGTTAATGGTTTTATTGATGGTTTACAAGTGTGACGAATTAACGTGTTTGGAGGGAAACTTTCGTAACAATAAGATCTATATTTCCATTTTTTTCAATTTTAGTTCGGTCTCTTTAGTTTTCTACTTCAAACAATCAATAAAAATTCTGGAGAATGTCCCAGTTGTCTCCAGTGGATCAACAAAGTCGTATTAACCCGTAACAAATCCTTATCACTTCCTGCTCCTCGAGCAAGTGCACACATGTCACAATTTACCCCCGGTCCCTTTTGCCCGGAACAATGTCCCATTTATTCATTTCGTCAAACATCCCGGTGAGGGAACCGGATGGAGCCAACGCATCTTTTCCGTGTTTGCGCGGAACAACCGTTTTCTGCAACGAATTTATCATCCTAATGTAGATATTTGCATAAATCTGACATCTCCTTCGCAAAAGGGCCACTGTGCCACCCCTAAGTAAATGGCCCGACTTTCCAAATCCGGTGTGCGAAAAAGGACAAGCAAAAAAAAAAAAAATCTCGTGACTAAACTTCCGCACGTGGGGTCCTTTTCACACACACAAATGCCAACAGCAAACGATCCTTCAATTTTTCTAATCTTTTAATTTACTAAATGCATGCCAGGCCAGGGGCAGGTCCAAAAACGGGCCTATAAACTCCACCGGATTTTTTTTTCTGCTGCCTCTACAAACAAGTTTGCCGTGCTCACCGGGTCGGGGATTTTGGCTGGTTGGGTTCCCAAATACACCGTACACAAGTAGTGTGTACCCACATCGCACATGTGTGGTGTCATAAAATTATTACTTTCCATAAATCTTGCTTACCCCCTCGCGGCACCAGTTCCAGCGCAAAGTACCTCGGTTTCGTCCCTTGGCTGGATTTTGGTGGGAACACAGTGAAAAAGAAGAATTGAAAAAAAGTGATCGAGTTAATCTTGTTTCTTGTTTCTTGTTTCTTGTTTCTTGTTTCTTGTTTCTTGTTTCTTGTTTCTTGTTTCTTGTTTCTTGTTTCTTGTTTCTTGTTTCTTGTTTCTTGTTTCTTGTTTCTGAGCAGCAAAGATGAGCAAGCATTTTTGGGGTGGCGTGGTGAACGACGGGACGAAAAAAATAGGAACAAATAAGTGAGTGACACGTTCGGGAGAAAATGCAAAAGTGCAACACATTTTTATTTCGATCTGATTTGAAGATTAGCTTGATTTTAATTGTAACTCATCTTGACGTGTTGTGTGAAAAAGTGGCAGGAAGCATCGTGGCAGCTCTAATGTGCCGGCTTCAGGAGCATTTGTTGGTATTAGTGAGGATCTGCTGGCTTAGAACAGTGCAAGAAATGAAGGAGAGAGAAAGGAATCGCGTTGTGTGAGTTTGCGTCAACTGCATGGTGACAAGGTGGCACCCACTGAAGAGTTTCGTTTGCACGGTGGCTTCATCCGAATCGCGTAGATCCCCCCGGTCTACTTTGATGGAAAAAGTATTTCCCGGGTGCTTGTGTGTGTTGTTTTGCATGTGTTAAAACTGCATCGAAAGTGGAACAAATTCGATTTAAGATTTGCCCCAGCAGGAAAGAAGGAGAACTGTTCGATGACACCGATGCTGCGCTTGGTGACACCGGACAATCTGGTGCTGGCCTCGGGTGAGTACGTTCTATGTTGTTTGATGTATGAAAGTGAGAGTGACAGTAGTGAATGAATGTGTTTTGATTTGCGAGAGTCATTTGAGAGAGTGAGAACCGTGATATCAAGTCAATTGACACGCTTGATTAGAATTACTAACTCCTCATTGTTTCTGGGGGTCGAACCCAACAATGAGTAGGAAATGGAAAACATAAATTGTTTTTTGCAAACACAAATATAATCTATTCTATTGATTCAAAGAGTGAGTTTGTGTGTGTGTGTGTGTGTGTGTGTGTGTGTGTGTGTGTGTGTGTGTGTGTGTGTGTGTGTGTGTTTACGTTAGGGTGAATGAAATCGTACTGCTATATTCCGTTCATTTTCTAATATGTAAATAATAGCGTAAATTATAAATATCATGTCGTTTGCTGCCAGTGATGCCTCGCGGTCACTTTGAACAATTGCTCGTGATTTTTTTTTCGTCCTTTTACTCGCTAGCTATCAGTCTTTCCTTTATCATCGTGGATCGGAAGGCACGACGCCGGTTGAGTTCGTCTAGGTTTTTGAGTTTTTATAACACGTTAATATCATTACAAATACGCAAAGCCAAGAGAAGTTAATTTGAGTAACGCGCCGGTCAGGATAGAAAATATTTTTTGTTATGATTTGCGGTAAATGCTATTGGTGAGTCCGAATTGCGATGCCTTTCCGTCGGGTCGCAAGATTTTTCACGTCCGTCGCGGTTTGTTTTTCGTTTATTTTTTTTCGCGTGCGTGTCTGTGTTTGAAGGTAAGGCTGCCTGATGACAGCTGAGTTAGTTCGATTTGCGATGCCTCTCCGTCGGGTCGCTAGAATTTTCGTGATCGTCGTCGTACCATTTCAGCTCGATAAACATCGTAACTCGTCGTTCGCACCGTTAATCAGTACCTCACTAAACATCAATCATTTAAAACTCATAAAATCATATCAAGCTAAAAATTACACTTTTTAATCCTTCATTTATTAATTACAAATGATTTTGGTTCTATCTTTCCACAGCCGGCTGTCTAAGACTAAACCATTTCATTTAAAATTTAACAACCGATAAACGGGAAATGTCTCATCCGCAGCATCCGAGTGTTTGTCTTGAGAATAATATATAACGCCTTTCAACAAACACTATGATTTTGGGTCGCATCATCATCTTCTATGATGAATCCTGACCAAACACCCTATCCTACTAACAAGTTTTCAGGTTCCTGGCGCTCGTGGGGTGTAAGCACAGAGTAAATCAGCTGCCCTAGTAGCAACCTGCGCTAACTAACATTCCCGTCCCTTAAAATCGAGGTCTACAAACTGACATGGCGGGCGCCGTTGGTGGCCAATGACTGTTACCTATTCGCAACTGATCTAGCTTTAGCAATCATGGTGTTTTATCTTTTCAGCGCATTCATACATGCTGTTGATAAGGGAAACACCACTAGATCGTCGAAGCCTATAATCAGTAGTGCTGAAAGGATATTACGGTTCTGTTCAGCAACGGAGGGGCAACCATGGGTGATCTCTCATGCTCATGCTCATGCTCTTGTTTCTTGTTTCTTGTTTCTTGTTTCTTGTTTCTTGTTTCTTGTTTCTTGTTTCTTGTTTCTTGTTTCTTGTTTCTTGTTTCTTGTTTCTTGTTTCTTGTTTCTTGTTTCTTGTTTCTTGTTTCTTGTTTCTTGTTTCTTGTTTCTTGTTTCTTGTTTCTTGTTTCTTGTTTCTTGTTTCTTGTTTCTTGTTTCTTGTTTCTTGTTTCTTGTTTCTTGTTTCTTGTTTCTTGTTTCTTGTTTCTTGTTTCTTGTTTCTTGTTTCTTGTTTCTTGTTTTACATATTTAACGTTTTTTTAGTTCAAAACTTTTGTCGGTGTTACTTTCCCGCGCGAAAAACCTGTCAGCCTGCCAATGCTGCTGCTGCTGCATCACCATAATCCATTTCCGTGTGAGATTGAGGACTGCCTTCTTCCTTGGCTTTGGCTCACTTAAGGTTAACTTCAACTCTATTAGCCCCCGTGTATAGCGTGTGTGTGTGTGTTCGCTTGTGCCACTTTGGCATATTAGTAATAATCCCAAGTATACACATTTATCGTTTTTCACGATGTCTCCTCACAACTGCTGATGATGATGATGATGACGTTTAAGGGGAGATGTAATGAAATTGTTTGAGGTATGCGATGGGTAGGGTGAAGAAATCAGGACGAAATTCTTTTACTTGCCTAAAAGTTGACTATTAGGAGGAGGGTTGCTACAATTTTTCATTTAATAAATAATATTTTTTCTTTATTATATTTTTTCATGTCCCTTCAAAAAGATTCACCGATTTTTATCAAAATAAAACTTGTGACCTAACATTCAAAAATTATTTAAAAAAAATGAAAAAATATGATTTTGAGGACCCCTCGTTCCAGGCATCAATAAAGTGACATACACACAACAATTCACTTCAATTTCCTTCCCTTCCCACGTACGACTCACACGTACAGACACCGGCCAAATGTTGCTCACTTTCCGCCGTACAGCGAAATCATCCTCGGTATGGATTTTAATACCTCAGCTCTTTCACTTTCCATCAACCGGAGCCAAAATCCGGTGGAAATTGATTTGATTGCCAAAATCACTGAGCTGCTGCTGGCTGGTAGAGGTTATGTTGCGATGTTACATGTACATACATTCAGGCGCTGCCCTATTGTGATTTCACATCCCCCTTCGTTCTAACGCAAGAGGACCCCTCTCCTGATGGGCTCTCATGTCACCCACGAGTAACAACAACATTCTGGCTGTCATAACGCGCACAGCGATTCCGATGATGATGATGATGGCGCATCGTGACGATGTGAATTTATTGAATTCACTTAGCGAAAATGAATTGTTTTGCACCCCCTCTCCCTGGTACTTGATGTCACCGACTTTATAAAAGGAGAAAGGTTCAGGCCTCGTGTGGCGTTTCACCGGGTGAGGTTAAACGGTTTGATGGTGCGTTTGTTAGTTTGTGGTAATAATTTGAATTTTAAAATACTATTTTGTTACGCACTGTTATTTTTCATCAAGGAGTTCAAAAACTTTTATGCATCACAAAACTATCCGCTATCAATTTTTCTTCAGTTTGTAATTTTTTACGATTCGAAGATGTTAGTTGAATGTCAGAAATTTGGAAAATATTAAACTTTTCAGCACACGAATGAGTGCTATATGCAATGTTGATGATGATAAGCAGTTAATTTATCACTATATTGCACAGAATTGCAGAAAGTTCTGATCGACACAATAAAGAGTAGTCAAAAGTTCAACTTTCTAGTGCACCTTTCAGTGCACCTTTCAGTGCGAAGTTCATCTTTAAAGCACTCGTAATTCTCGTAATGTGATCTTGTGCTGATTTTTTTTTTGTATTGCAAATTAGATTTAAAAATATTCACGAAATACTGTTTTTTTATAACCATAAGCATAAACATAGTTACAAATTCACGAAATACCTACTGTTTTTTTATATACAAAAAAAAAATCAAAAAAAACTTTAAAAAAATATCTAAATCAGAAATCAATCTTCAATTTCGATTCAATTTTCTATGGGAATTGGTAAGAGACAAACTTTTTGTCTATTTTGAAATTTATAAAATTCACTAGATTCATATTCGGACGCTTTGAAAGGTGCTCTTCTCTTCGGGAAAGTTGTATAGCACCGTCCAAAGCATTCGAATATGAATCCAGTTTTAGTACAGTACGGGGGGGGGGGGGGGGGGTGACAAAAACTTCTAAAAACATTTGTACCAGCCTAAAGGACGTCAAATAACTCCACCATACCGAAAACGACGTTTGAATTCATTGTATTTTTCGAATAATGAGCAAAAATGTTAATAATTGACCAAACCACGCAAATGTTATTTATTTAGAGGTTTTTAAATAAGCTTTCTAAAAAGTTGGATTGTTTGAAAAAGTTTGCTCAATGCTTATAACGATACTAGATGTTACTACCAAGGTATACAATCAACAACGGAACCTTCAAATCATTTAGAGACTTGGTGGTGGAAGTGTTAAATTAAAATCCACTTGGGGGCAGAATGGACCACCCTTTTCCTATCTTATAAAAACAATCAAAAGTTAAAAAAATTGAGCTAAATGGATTATTTCCCTCCTGGTAGCTTCACAAATCACGTTTAATGCAACATTCAGAGCCGTACCTTGGGTCCACGGCGCCCTTGGCGAAGCATCAATGTGGCGCCCCTCTCAAATTTATAAGCATTTTGATAAATTGATGTTTATTTTCAATGATTGCTTCAATTAGTTTTGATTTTAAAATTGCACAAATTCAGAAACACAGTTATTTTATGTTTTATTTTTCAAATAATATGAGATAGGTTGAGAAAATTATTGTAGGAATTAAGTTGGCGGTATATTTTCTTAGATTTCATAAAATCGATGATTATATCAGTGTTTTGTTTTTTTTTATTGTATTTTTCAGATAAATGCTCAGAATTCTCAATCATTATAAATTTTGCTATAACTTTTTAACAAATTTGATATTTTTCAAGCCTGCTTAATTTGATCTAATCCAGTATTAATTTAATTGTATATACAAAGAACTTTCCCAGATTTGTAAAAAAATTAGTTGATTTGGCTTTGGATGGATGATGGAACTTATTTTAATGATAATATTATGAGCATTATAGTTGGTAAAAAAAATTAAGCAATTTTTTATTAATTTTTAGTGATTTGCCCATACGATGCTTGAGAATATTTTTCATAATTTAATTCTTTTAATTATTTATGTTTTGCATTATGTTTTTCATCGTTTTATTTATTTATTTTTTATTCGTTAAATTACATTTTATATTCTAGTAAATTTTTTTTTGTATAAATCAAACCTGTTTTCATTAGGGCCCAAGGAAAACAATCAGACTTCCCTGTTCGTGACATTTTGGCAAGTCAAGATGTGCAACATCTTCTCTGCTTGTACCGCTTCCTAAAGTCAATTAAACAGCATCAATCTCGCAAGCATCGCCACCCTGCAACCTAGCAATAGTAACATCTGATGAAAACTAGAACCTTAACCCGCACAGAAGCAAAAGTCCGTCCTTAAACATAATGTATTATTTATCTCGAAACAGCCGCGAGTATTCGGCTTTCCCCCTTTACTAACCCTAGCTTTAAGTAATTATGTAAAAATAATATCCGGCTCCTTAAAACTTTGGTAGAGCCTAAATAAATAAAGACAGTTATAAAAAACAACCCTGTTTTCAACCAAAAATATTAATATAATAGTAGTTTATGCAACAAGTTGCAAAAAGATGATTTTTCAGCACGAGTTGTACATTTGAATGGATTTTTTTATCAAACATCCATGTATAAAGTAAATTCACCGTTCAAATAAAAATAATGTTGAAAAATGTTACTTTTCGATACTAGTGCTAAAAAGTAGCACTTTTCAGCATTGGTATTGAATGGTATTAATTTTCCACTCTGTTATTTTTGGTAGAGAAAAGTAGGCCGTTTCGTCGTTCAATAATGACAGGAAAAGTAATTAGTTTAACGACGGAATTGCAAAAAAATATATTTTTTATTTAATTTTAAAAAGTTAACAACACCGGTTAAGCTAAAACCAAAAAAGTGATGATCGGAATAGCTTGTGTGCTCTGATAATATTGGTTTATTGGCGAAAGTTTACTGCAGTTTTCCTATTTTAAAATGCACAAAGTTGCTTAAAATGGGAAATCGTGCTGAAAATATTTCATAGGCCATTTTTTTAAAACTCGAGAATGTCCAAATTTGACAATATTTTTTCACAATTTAGCTGATTGTAGCCCACTGCTAAATTAACGTGAAAATAACAAATAACGTCATGATTCGAAATCCGGACACTTAGTACCATATTATTTTTGTTATAGCTGGCAAAAAATCATGTAATAAGTTGGAAATGTAGAAATATCATCAGGATTTAGTATAAATAGTCAGTTTTAAGAGAATGCATGCAAAATATGTCTTTTCTAACATTTTTTCGTCAGAATTTGAAAATTAAAATGACTTGTTGTGCTTCGAATCCCGGACACTGATAAAAGCTGATTCGAAATCCGGACACTTTTGCTTCGAATTCCGGACACTCGATTTTGCTTATAAATCGCACAAATTTGGACTGAAATGTTAGTGAATGGCATTCTTTAGGTCTCAAGTAAGCTGTTTACATCAAAACAATCGATAGTTTTTTTTTATAAAAAATGGCTAGAATTTAAGAAAATCAAAAACATAAATTACTGCTTTGCCTTCCCGGTGCTTCGGACGCCTATGAAATATTTCTGTTGAAATGTTTCGCATTTTTGGTAAACTTATAATTTTATTTTATTTAATTGTTTTGGCATTAACTACAGCGTTCAAACAAACTTTAAATGAAAGTTGATGTTAGAATTCATCAAATAACACAGTTTTGACATTCATAATGCGAACTTATATCAAAATAATTGATAAACAAGTTGAAGTGTCCGGGTTTCGAAGCGTCCGGGAATTCGAATCATGACGTTAGTTGGACAATTTTTTAGTCTGGAAGGTATGACTCAAACTTCATTATGCAACGGTCCAAACATTTATACTGTTTTTATTTTGAGAAGCTCTTCTAAAACTCCTTCAACTTTCTGTCACTTTGATGAAAAAATAAATTTAGCATTTAGTATGAATTTTCAAAAACACATTATTTGGCACCCTTTCTGTTTCAAATACCTAATGGAATGTTATAACTGACATGCAAATTTTGTACAATCATCGATTTCGGCGCCCCCCAAGGGCTGGCGCCCTTGGCGGGCGCCAACTGCGCCAACC